>NC_092039.1:32284060-32471641 GCF_003086295.3 Arachis hypogaea | reverse complement strand
TTTCCCTCCACGACAACATTATCCGTACTAATAAACTCAATCCAGGTCAGAGCAAGAACCCGGACCTGAGCTTTCAAATTTTCAAACATAGCATCCATGCCCTTAGCCACATGTCCTTCTAACTCGTAAAAATCATCCTGAGCAGATTGCAACCTCTCCTTTGTCTCCACAACTCAGTATATGTCCGAGTATAACTCTCCTTCGCCGCCTTCGCCATCTCCTCAGATGCATTCGCTGCCGCCACAGCCGCGATAGCTTTAGCTTTCTCCTTCTCCAAAGATGCCTCCAGCTCAGAATCCTAGCAGCCTTCAGCTCACTAATCCTCTCGAACTCAGACTGAGCCTTCTCAAGTCGGGAACTGGTCGCACCAAGGGGGATTTCTTGAACTCCGGGCAATAGCGGCATGAAGACTAGCCATCCGGACACAGCTCCGCGCCATATACTGAAAATGGTGCTCCATAGACACATCATCAGTAGAAATAAAAGTCTGAGGAGAATATGCTGTTCAACCCAACCAAGGCATCAAAATCCTTATCATTAAAACCCGCAAGCTCTTGAGAGGTCTTCTGCTTCTTGGGAGGAGACCCGAGGACGAAGGCGGCGAAGAGTTACCGGGTCCAGAGGTCGGAGGATCTGATTTATAGGTCGAACTGGGGAGTCGGAATAGTCTTCGACCGAGTAGTGACACCCACAGTAGTCTTCTTCGGAGAAGATCGGGCAGAAGCCTCCCCAGCCTCGATATTTCGAGCAGCCACGGACTTCTTCGTCCGACGAAGGTACTTCATGGAATCCGCCTGAGAAGACATCTCTGCAAAAATAAAAGAAAAGGATTACCAAAACAGAAATTCCACCAAAACAAAACAAGCAAACCAAAAAAAAGGATGAATCTCGGAGGGTCGGGAACTACCTAACTCGGAACGGAGAAGGCTTGGATCCCCCAACATTTTCTTCGTGTCCAAGTGAGGTGCCCAACCCCATAAACTGCTTACCACACCCACAAAAGCCTGCTCCACCTCATCTAGACTCTCAAGGGTATACTTAGCAGACACTACATTCTCCTGCCAACAAAGAGGAAAAGAAGGCTCCCCACTCTCATCTAGAAAGATAGGTCGGGCATCTCCAGTAGCCCGGACCTTGAAATAAAAGTTCTTAAAATCATGAAAGGACTCATCATACAGGGTACAAAATTCCTTCCCTGGTTAGCCCTAAAGGAACCCAAGATACCTTCCCTCCACCCGACCCGGCTTCGTCAACACAACATAGGAAAAAAGAGAAATAGAGGGAGCAACGCCCAAGAACTGACACAAAAGTTGAAAAAGCTTTAAAAACGCCCAAGAATTTGGATGGAGCTGCGTAGGAGCAAGATTACAAGACCATAACACCTCGGACTCCAGATCGGTAAAGGGAAGTCGGACGCCCAGCTTAGAGAAAAAACAATCATAAGCATAAAAGAAAAGCTTCTCGGAACTATCTAGAGGCGGGAAGCACACTCTCTCCTCGGAATCCGGGACCACTAGTTCATAATCCCTCTCAGACTCCCTATTTTCACATATGCTACAATGCCTACGGAACCTAACTAATACTCAGAATCTACCACGGTAGGAACTCTTAGAGGAAGAGGGTCTACCCAATCAAGACCACATGGAATTTTAGTCGACATCGCTTGAAGAACCTTTCGAGACATAAAAATTCTTACCTACAAAGAAGAATACAACAGCAGCAAAAATCACATAAAGAAGACAACGAAAACCCATTCAGCAAAGCAAGAAGAAAAGTGGGGCAACACAGAACAAAAACACCAGGGAATAAAAAAGAGCCCCCCCCATATAAAAACAACAGCAATGGCGGCACCTCTTTTGGGGCAACCCAGGCATAAAGGAAAAGAAATAAACAAGAGCCACACAAAGAACAGAAGCATATGATACAAGAAAAGAGAAACATGGGAACAAACCTGGAAGAAGAAACGAAGACGAAGAGCTCCGAAGCAAGGAGAACGAAACGACGGCACAGAGGAAACCCCGGAAAGACACACAGAAAGATTCTGGAAAGAAGAACAAAGAGAAAGAAGAAGCGGCGCTCGTAAAAGCATAAGAAAAACAAACGTAGAAAGGAGAAAAGGAGCAATAAATAAAGCCTTCACAGAGCCCGAACGGAAATCGAGGAAAAACGGTAAAATGAAATAAATGCAGGAAACGGCCATTTTTGAATTTTGAAAACAACTACTATGCCCGAGCACGACCTCCCAAAAAGGACGAACTCGGGCAGGGGCACTGTTCATACCCTGACCGGGGTCCTCCAATTCGGCAAATTCGCAAGAGGTCCGACCTTGTCCCAAAGCTCACACCTAAAGGTCGGACCTCGGACAACAGAGCAAGGAAGGCCCATCAAAAGGAACGCAGCCCAAACCTAAAGGCCGAAAAGGCCTGGAAAAGGCGGTTCCACAAAGATAAAGGTAAAATCCCAAAAGATAAGATAAGATAAGAATATCTTATCCAGGGAAGATCACTGCCAACTACTATAAATACACTGGAGCACCCAGGTATGGCATTCATTCCAAATCTACACATATCTGCTTGGACCCATGCTAACTTAAGCATCGGAGTGTCATTGCAGGTACAACCACCAACCATTCTGCATATCAAGCTCGGGTCACTGAACCCCCACCTCGGGCCTTCACAGACGACCGAGCTACACGTTTCAGGCAAACCCTCGGAACAATACTAAACTTAGAAGTTTTCATACTAGAGACACTAACAATTTGAGAATACACATGAGAAACAACAAAAGACACAAAACAAGAGAATTTAAAGATCAGACACAGGAAAATCATCAAGAACAACTTGAAGATCAATGAAGAACACAATGCATATATTTTCAAAAAATGCAAGAAAAATAAAAACATGCAATTGACACCAAACTTGAAATTTGACTCCAGACTCAAACAAGAAACATAAAATATTTTTTTGGTTTTATGATTTTTTGAAATTTTTTTTAGTTTTCGAAAATTATTTTGAAAAAGAAAATAAGTAACTCAAAATTTTTAATAAGAATTCTAGGAATCATGGAATGTTAGTCTAAAGCTTTAGTCTAAAAAGATTAGACATGGCTAGCCAAGCTTTAGCAGGACATTACATACAACAGCCAAATTGATGGGAATCAACTAGCTCCTGTGATGATAATAGCATCATCTGAAACTCAAGACTTCATTCTTAAAAATTCTGAAGGAACAAAATAAAAAGAAAAATACCTAATCTAAGCAACAAGATGAACCGTCAATTGTCCAAAGTCGAACAATCCCCGGCAACGGCACCAAAAACTTGGTACGCGAAATCGTGATCTCACACACTTTCTTCATAACTCCGTGTAGCTGACCAGCAAGTGCACTGGGTCGTACAAGTAATACCTTACGTGAGTAAGGGTCGATCCCACGGAGATTGTCGGCCTGAAGCAAGCTATGGTCATCTTGTAAATCTCAGTCAGGCGGATTCAAATGGTTATGAGGTTTTGATAATTAAAGAGAAATAAAACATAAAATAGGATAGAGATACTTATGCAATTCATTGGTGGGAATTTCAGATAAGCGTATGGAGATGCTTTGTTCCTTTTGAATCCCTGCCTTCCTACTGCTTTTATCCAATCATGCGTACTCCTTTCCATGGCAAGCTGTATGTTGGGGGATCACCGTTGTGAATGGCTACCATCCGTCCTCTCAGTGAAAATGGTCCGGCTACGGGTTATGTAGGGCTAATCTTCTGTCGGTTCTCACTTGTGTTGGAATACGATCCAATGATCCTTTTGCGCACTATCACTGTGCCCAGCACTCGCGAGTTTGAAGCTCGTCACAGTCATCCCATCCCAGATCCTACTAGGAATACCACAGACAAGGTTTAGACTTTCTGGGTCTCAAGAATGATGCCAATTGATTCTAGCTTATACCACGAAGACTCTGATCTCACGGAATGGAAGGCTCTATTGTCAGGAGAGGCAACCATGCATCGTGGACCAGGAGGCCAAGAGATATACATTCAAGCTTGTTTTCAGGTAGAACGGAAGTGGTTGTCAGACACGCGTTCATAAGTGAGGACGGTGATGAGTGTCACTTGATCATCACATTCATCATGTTGAAGTACAAATGAATATCTTAGAACAAGAATAAGCTTGAATTGAATAGAAAACATTAGTAATTGCATTTATTCACGAGGAACAGCAGAGCTCCACACCTTAATCTATGAGGTGTAAAAACTCCACCGTTGAAAATACATTAGTGATGAAGGTCCAGGCATGGCCGAATGGCCAGCCCCCCTAAACGTGATCAAGAGATCAACAGTGATACAAAGATAGTCTCAAAAATGATCTAAAGATCTCCCGATGAAAATACAATAGTAAAAGGTCCTATTTATAATGAACTAGTAACCTAGGGTTTACAGAAATAAGTAAATGATGCAGAAATCCACTTCTGTGGCCCACTTGGTGTGTGCTTGGGCTGAGCATTGAAGCTTTCACGTGTATAGGCTTTTCTTGTAGTTAAATGTCAGCTCTGGTGCCAGTTTGGGCGTTTAACTCCAGCTTTTATGCCAGTTCTGGCGTTTAACGCCAGAAAAGGGTAGAAAGTTGGCGTTAAAACGCCAGTTTACGTTATTAAAACTCGGGCAAAGTATGGACTATCATATATTGTTGGAAAGCCCAAGATGTCTACTTTTCAACGCAATGAAGATCGCGCCAATTGGGCTTCTTTATCTCCAGAAAGTCCATTTCGAGTGCAGGGAGGTCAGAATCCAACAGCATCTGCAGTCCTTTTTCAGCCTCTAAATCAGATTTTTGCTCAGGTCCCTCAATTTCAGCCAGAAAATACTTGAAATCACATAAAAACACAAAAACTCATAGTAAAGTCTAGAAATGTGATTTTTGCATAAAAAATAATAATTATATACTAAAAACTAACTAAATCATACTAAAAACTATCTAAAAAATGCCAAAAAGCGTATAAATTATCCGCTCATCACCTGGTTATCACCACACCTCCATAAATATGGATCATCCCATATATAATATTTGGACTCACTTTTTGTCTTGTCTCTTTAATGCTTAGTGAAATTGAAAGGGAAAGTATGGCTAACTAGATAATTAGCTACGGGTGCATACCAAGGAGCTACTTCAAATACTGCATGCAAGCTATCAAATGGAAAAGCATCATTGATAGGAGTGGAATCATCTTTAATGTTCTCAAGGTGACTCAAGTGGTCTGCCACTAAATTCTGGTCACCACTCCTATCCTTAATTTCTAAGTCAAATTCTTACAGCAACAGTATCCAACGTATCAACCTTGGTTTGGACTCCTTTTTAGCTAATAAATATTTTAGAGCTGCATGGTCCGAGTACACTACTACCTTAGTACCAAGTAAATAGGTTTGGAATTTATCCAGAGCAAAAACAATAGAAAGAAGCTCCTTTTCAGTAGTAGTGTAATTAGGCGAGCAGCGTCTAAGGTCTTAGACGCATAAGCTATTACGAAAGGATCCTTACCTTCGCGCTGAGCTAGTGCCACTCCTACTGCATGGTTGGAGGCATCACACATAATCTCAATATGCTGGCTCCAGTCTGGTCCTCTCACAATTGGAGCTTGAGTCATGGCGATCTTCAGTTTATCAAATGCTTGCATGCAATCCTCACTGAACTCAAACTCAATATCTTTCTGCAGTAGTCTGGATAAAGGTAAATCTACCTTACTGAAGTCCTTAATAAATCTCCTGTAGAAACCTGCATGGCCAAGGAACGAACGGACTTCCCTCACGGGGGAGGGGTAAGGTAAACTAGAAATGACATCTACCTTTGTTGGGTCTACAGAAATACCAGTATGAGAGACAACATCTCTTAGAACAATCCATTGTTTCACCATAAAATGAAACTTTTCAAAATTCAATACAAGGTTTGAACTAACACACCTGTCTAATACTTTATTTAAATTATCCAAGCAAAGGCTAAAAGAATCACCATATACGCTAAAATCATCCATAAAAACCTCCATACAGCTCTCAATGAGATCAGAGAAAAGACTCATCATGCACCTTTGGAAAGTGGCTGGTGCATTGCATAAGCCAAAGGGCATTCTCTTGTAAGCATAAGTCTCAAATGGACATATAAAAGTAGTCTTTTCCTGATCCTCAGGAGCTATATGAATTTGAAAATAGCCTGTATAACCATCTAAAAAGCAATAATGGGATTTACTTGACAGGCGATCAAGCATTTGATCAATAAATGGTAAAGGGTAATGATCCTTGCGAGTAGCTTAGTTGAGACGCCTGTAATCAATACAAACTCTCCATGAATTCTGCACTCTAGTTGTCATGAGCTCTCCATGCTCATTCTTTACTATTGTGACGCAGACTTTTTGGGCACCACGTGTACTGGACTGACCCATTCACTATCTGAGATGGGGTAAATAATATCTGCTTCAAGTAGCCTGGTCACTTCTTTCTTGACAACTTCTAAGATGGTGGGATTCAATCTTCTTTGGGGTTGATGGACATGCTTTGATCCCTCTTCTAAGAATATTCTGTGCTCACAAAATTGAGGGCTGATGCCTACTATATCCGCCAAGCTCCACCCAATCGCTTTCTTGTGTTGTCTCAGCACACCGAGCAGCTGCTCCTCCTGTTGGGAAGTGAGTTCCCTTGCAATGATAACTTGGAACTTCTGATTATCCTCAAGGTAATCATACTTGATTTGTGGAGGGAGGGGCTTCAATTCCAATCTTTGCTCATGGCTAGGCTCTGGATCATCCGAGGTTATTGATAATGGTAAAGTGTCCTCATTATGTTCAGAGGGTGTCCCCACACTTGGAACTTGCTCCAAGTGTTTCTCTTCTACTTCTTCTTGGTGAACTTTAGCTACAGTTTCATCAATGATGTCACACTGGAAGATAGAATGGTCTTCCGGAGGGTGCTTCATAGATTCATTCAAACTAAAATTCACTGCTCTGCCATCTATCTCAAAGGAGTAAGTTCCTGATAATACATCCAGCTTGAACTTCGAAGTCTTCAGGAATGGTCTTCCAAGCAGGATTGATGATGATCTTCCTGAGTCATTAGGGGGCATTTCCAGGATATAGAAGTCGATGGAAAATGTGAGCTCCTTAATGCTCGCTAATACATCTTCAGCAATTCTAACTACTGTAATAATGCTTTTATCTGCTAACACAAAACGAGCTGCCGACCTTTTTAAGGGAGGGATCCTCAAAGCATCATATATAGACAATGGCATTATACTAACACACGCTCCTAAATCACACATGTAGTCAGAAAATAATACACCTCCAATTGTACAGTTAACCATGCATGGACCTGGATGACTACATTTTTCAGGTATACCTCCCATTAAAGCAGATATAGAACTACCTAAAGGAATAGTTTCTAATTCATTAATTTTATCTTTGTGTATGCATAAATCCTTCAAAAACTTTGCATATTTAGGCACTTGTTGAATAACATAAAAAAGGGGTACAGTTACCTCAATTTTTTGAAAATTTCTACCATTTTGGGATCAAGTTCCATATGCTTTCTGGACTTTCATGCAAGGTGTGGAAATGGGATAGGAATGGCACCATTTGTAGCTTCTGCTTCCTTTGGTGCTCCATTCCTGGGGTGAGGTATTTCTTCTTCAACCAAGTCTTGTACTTCATCTTCTTCTTCAACTTCCTCCACTTCAACCATGTCCTCCATTGGGGCGTGTTCTAGTGAGCTTGGCTCCTCCATATTCCTCTCTTGCAGTGTGGTTCTAGACCTCAAAGTGATGGCATTGATACCTCCCTTGGGGTTGGGTAAAGGTTGAGAGGGAATTTCACTAGAGTTTGAAGGCTGGTTGTTGGAGTTATTCAGTGATCCAATCTGTGAGACAAAAGCTTGCAAGGTAGAGTTCATACCGTTCAAGGTAGAAGTGAAGTTGTTCTCCATGGTCTTCTGCCTTTGATCAATCGAGTGTAGTAACTCGTCATTAGAAGAGGAAGATGGGTAATTAATATGAGGGGTCTGCTGTTGGTTGTTCTGAAGTGCTTGGGACTGCCTTTGGTGAGGTGCTTTATAAGGCTAGTTCTAATTCTGCTATCTGTTGTTATTATTCTACCTCTAATTTCCATTGTTATCTCTGCCTCCTCTATTATAGTTGTCCCTCCATCCCTGGTTTGGCATTATCTCTCCAACCCTGGTTGGAGTTGTCTTGCCAACCTTGGTTAAAGTTCCCACCTGGTTATAGTTGCTGCCTTGTTGATAGTATCCTTGATTCGGGCGGTCATAGAAGTTGTGAGTAGCTGCCAAGGTGTTGTCCTCATGTTGTAGTTGTGGACATTCATCAGTGTAATGACTATAATCAGCACATATTCTGCATACTCTCTGAGGAACCAGTTGTCGACTACATTGTGGTAAAGGAGGTTGAGACTGTTGCTGGCCCAAATGTATCTGCTTCAGTAGGTTGGTCATCTCACATAGTGATTGTGTGAGAGCAGTATTCTCGCTGCTAGAGGAAACCTCTGCCACGGCCTTGGGGTGGTTGTTCCTATTACGCTTGTGAGTCTGAGCAGACTCAGCCAGGTTGGCGATCAGTTGCCATGCTTCATCTGTGGTCTTGTACTTTTTCAGAGAACCATTGCTTGCACCATATAATGTAGTCTTATCCTGAGGCTTCATGCCTTGTGTGAAGTAGCCGATCAACACCAACTTGTCAATCATGTGGTGGGGGTATGCGTCTAGGAGATTAGTGAAGCGCTCCCAGTACTCGTAGAGAGTCTCGGATTCGCCTTGGATGATCATTGAAATCTCTTTCCTTAGTCTATCAGTAACTTCAGCTGGAAAGTATTTTTCTAGGAATTCTCTCCTGAGCGTATCCCAGTTAGTAACAACTGCTTCAGGTTGAGTGTAGTACCACTCCCTCGCCTTTCCCTCTAGAGAAAATGGAAAAGCGGCTAGCAGAATAGAAGTCTCAGTCGCACCATTACGCCTAACAGTAGAACAGGCTGTCTGAAAATCTCTGAGGTGCTTGAGAGGCTCTTGAGCAGGTAAGCCGTGAAACTTTGGCAGTAGATTAATTAGTGCAGTCTTCAGTTCAACATCTGCACCCAGATTTGGATGACGCGCTTGAAAAGGTGGCAGTGTAAAGTTTCGAGCTCCTGCCTCCTGAAGAGTAATCCTCCTGGGAGCTGCCATGTCCTCTGTGCTAAAATCAACCGAATCATTAGAAGGAGAGCCTGTTTCTTCCTTAAACGACGTTTCAAATTCATCCTCAGAAAGGACTAACCAACGTCGAGCCCGCCTTATACGTGAGATAGTTCTTTCAATTTCAGGATCAAATACGGGTAGACTCAGATCAGATAGTGAATGCGTCATTCAATGAAAGAGACATACAACTCATGGTAATAAAATAAAATAAAATATAGTGCAAATAAAATAAAAATCCAACCAATAAATTAGCACATTGTTGCAACTCCCTGGCAACGGCGCCAAAAATTGACGTGGCGGAAAATCACCATTTAAGAGTTTATAGGGAAAACGACGTTGCAAGTATAGCTCTTAACCAATGAAGATTCTGCGTATCAATTTAAAAGAGTTGTCACAAAATTTTAGAAATAAAATACTGGAAGTATGAGTCCTAGGTCGTCTCCCAACGAGTTGCAGAGAGAATGATAATTTATTAATTAGGGGTTTTCAAGAGAGTTGAGTTGAATAATGAGCAATTAAATAGTTGTAAAATAAAAACTAAGAATGATTATTAATATTCTAAATAAAAAGGCCTTGACTGAAGGAATGATCAATTGGAAGTTCTATCCTTGTTGGGATCTCTTAGGTGTAGTATCAAAAAGGTTGTTGTTTTCACTTAGTCAACCCTTACTATTAAAGGAAAGTCAAGTGATTGAGCTAACTCTTATTCACAAATCCTAGTCCTCTTCCTTGGGAAGGTCTAGCGTTAGTAAATACAAAACTAGCCAACAACTTCCAGTTTAATCTTCACTTAAGCCTTCCAACTCAAGTGTCTCCTCTTAATCAACCCCCATGCCAAGTAGGGAATCTACTTCATTGACATGAATATAATACTCAGAAAAATATAAGAAGAAGACATGATAAAATAAATAAAATAGAGACTGAAAAATTAATTAAACATAAAAGGAATCCTCTGTATCAACAATCCATGAAAATAATCCAACTACCACTTTAAATAAAAGAGCAAGTAAGGAAACAAACTAGAATAGTATCTTCAACGGAGGTGATGACTCTTTAATATCCGAAGCAAAAAGCATAGAACTAATAAACTATGAATGTAAAGAGAACCTAGAGGAAGAGTAGTTCCTCTCTAGATTCAGATTTAAAATCCTAAAACTATCCTAATGAGAATGTGTATTGATGTGTCTTGTGTCTCTGCACGTTCCCTGGCTTTATTCTGTGTTTCTGGGCCAAAACCTGTAGGGGTGAGCACGGGTCGGTTTGGTTCGGGTTCGAGGTAAAATTAGGACCAAATTGATCAAAAAGTAATTGGTTCGGTTTGGTTCGGATTTGTATTTTTTTGTCCTTGTACCCGAACCAAACCAAACCGATTAAGAGCGGATTGGTTCGGTTCGGGTAGCGGGTACCCGATGAATTTGAAATTCATGAAAAAATCAAATTGGCAAATTTTTTATTTTTATCTTAAAAATTCAACAAATATAATAAACATGTAACATCAATAGAAATAATGCAAACATATTAAACACCAAATACATTAAAAACTAAACTCATCAAAATCCAAACATATTAATAGTGAATAATCTTTGTCTAATGAAATATAAAAGTGCAATAGAAATATTAGAAGTTAAATATAAAAGTCTAGTGAATTTTTTTTGAAAGAAGCTAAAACCAAAACACATTAAAATCTAAACATTAGTCATTAGAAGCTAAATACAAAAGTACAATAGAAATATTTGTCTAGTTTTCAAAGTCTTCACTCCATCTACCAAGCATATTCAAGAGAGGAGTTGTGACCTTCAGAAAACCAGCATATAATTAGCTATTTAGCTAATGTCAATATATAAAATTGATTAATTAAAAGTAATTCAACAAATAAATAATTAGTGAAAAAATGTTAACCTCAAATTGTTGTAAACAACATCAACTCCAATGGCTTGATTAAATATTGTTAAAGCTGAAAGCTCTACATTAACAGTAATTAAGTTATTATTAGAGACTCAACAATAACAACAATTACATAATAATTTAAAGAAATCCAATTTAAAAATAGTTACCTAATTCAAGTTTTTCTTGGTCCTCAAGTTCTTGCTTTAAGTCATACATCTTCTCTTGAGTCTTCAACCAATTTTGTGAGCAAATTAGAGACTCAACAGTAGAAGAACTTAATGAGCTTCTAAATTGGTCAAGCACACGACCACTAGTACTAAATGCCGACTTAGAAGACATGGTAGAGACGGGAATAGCCAACAAATCCCTAGCCATGTGAGCAAGAGCATAATACTTCATTGATTTCAATTTCCACCAACGCAAAATGTCAAAACCAGGAACGTTATCCTCCATATCATCTTCCATGTATCTCTCCAATTCATTCCTTTTGACCTCACCTTGCTTTTTTTTAACCCTCAATCTAAACTCATCTTCAAAGCCATCTTCCTCCTCATTTGCATTTTCACCACCAACCCCATGATCATGAGAGGCAATGCTAGAATTAAAACTACCAGAAGAACTACCATCCGGAAGGGGATATATCATGGAGTAATACTCAAACAACTTATGAATGATATCTTTCAACTTTTTCAACATATATTTGGCTTGATTCAACCCATACACCCGATTAAGATAAAATTCAACATACTCATACTTGTAACGAGGGTCAAGAAAAACAGCCACAAAGAGAAAGTAATTTATGCCATCACCCTCCCAATATTTGTCTAGTTTCACTTTCATTTGTGTCGCCATCTTTTGCAAACCAACATCATTACTCTTTCTCCACTTATTCAAAGTTTTTGAATGTCACACAGCTTATTGAAAAAATTATTACATGTAACATTCAAAGAACCAGAAAAAGTAAGAGTTGCATCATAAAATATTTTGAGGAACTTCACAAACACACGTGCTCTTTTCCAATCATTAGTATCAGGTGGTCCTCCTTCAGACTCAAGCGCCAACAAATAAAATGAGTCTTGATAAATAAGCCGACTAAAAGCTGATTCAAACTTCTCAGCAGCCTCTAGCATCAAATAGGTAGAGTTCCACCTAGTAGGCACATCTAACATTACACTAGCCTTACAAGTTATATTAGCCTCTTGAACACACCTCTTAAAAGCTTGCATCCTAGCAGAAGATGACCTAACAAACTTGCATGCAATTCTGATTTTACTTATTGAGCTATCAATCTCTTTCATGCCATCACCAACAATTAGATTTAATATGTGAGCACAACATCTCATATGCATGAACTCCCCATTTAACAATGTTGACCCATTCCAATCTCCCATGCCTATAAGTAAATACGAAATTGCAACACCATTAGCACTAGCATTGTCAACAGTTACACAACATATTCTTTTAATACCCCACTCTTGCAAGCACTATTCTAAGGTTCTCCCTATAGTCTCACCCTTATGATCAGTAATAAGACCAAAATTTAAAATTTTTTTATGCAATGTCCAAGACTCATCAATATAATGCGCAGTCACACACATATAATTCAAATTCTGAATTAAGGTCCAAGTATCAGTAGTTAGGGAAACCATTTGGCGATTTTCAGATAAAAAATTTCTCAACTTCTCTTTCTCATATCTAAACAAAGCCATACAGTCTCTAGCAATTATCCAACGAGAAGGAACCTTAAACCTAGGTTGTGCTTTACTCATAAATTGTCTAAAGCCTTGAGCCTCAACAAATTTAAAAGGAAGTTCATCAACAATTATCATATTTGCAAGAGCAAGACGAGTTTCCTCTTGATTAAAATCAACAAGCTTCATAGTAACTACATTAGGGTCATCCTCAAACTGGCTCCCAAGTGCAATAGTTTTCTGCCCCTTTTCAACTTGCTTGTGAGGGTTTTTAGTGCAAATCCTTAAATGTTTATGCAAGTTTGTTGTACCATGACTAGAACTATTGCATGCATATTTTTTTACAATAGTTACAGCAGGCTTCATTAGGAGAAGTTTTAGAAAAGTGAGCCCAAACACTACTAGGTGCCCTACTGGGTTTACGTTTTACCTCTTTTGGAGGCTCGCCAGTAGTTCCAGCAGCTTCAGTCTGTGTTTCCGATGAAGGATTTGAGGCATGCAACGGTGGGGGAGCTGGACTTTATGATGTTCCACCAGAAAGACCATCGTCAATAGCAGCGGGAATGGCTGCATTTGGAGAAGAAGTACTTCCAACAACTGTATCACTTTTAGAGTTAGTTTTCCCCATTTTTGAATCTGCAAAATACATAAAATAATTCATTAATTAGTACTTGATTCGAATAAAAGGAAAAAAGTCAAAATCCTGTTAAGGGGGAAAGAATCTGGTTTGTTCTAACTCCTAATAATTATAATTAATGGGCATTAAGTTTGAAAAAAAAAACTCTAATAAACAGTGACTTTAGAAACCAAAAGAAACCAAAAGAGTTGTAAAATAAATAGGTGGCACTCGACAATTTTAAATAAGCTTAATGCTATTTTTAACTCCAACAAACTTTATCAAACCCTCCTTCTCAAACCAAAACCAATGCCTAAATCAAAGAAAAAGTGAAAAATTATGAAAAATGACCATAGCTTTACTAATTGTTGGATAAAATTAAGTTAGATATATATTAAAAAAACAATAATTTACACTCAACTTTATTTACTATTCAAATTGTGCAAGTCAAATTATATATTTTTTGCTATATTGAAATTGAAGGTTGAACGTGATTGATATAGAGAGTACAGAAAAAAAATTTAGTAAGGTAAGATCATGGTCAATATTGCACGGTTATTAGCACAACATAGCTAAGAGACTGTTCCCTGTTAAAAATTTTATTGATTCACTAAAAACATGGCCACTATCGATGAAGAAGATGATAAAAACAACAGCATCAAGTCAATGAAATGATTAGCTTTTCCAAAGGAACTAAACATAATCAATATAATCAATATAATAAATTGAAGGTTCTACATTGTATGTTTGTGGCACTTAAAGTAAGTACTGTGAACCAAAAAATCAGAAACATTTTGATACTAAATACATAAGGTAAAGAAATATAATATCTAATGTTGTTCCAAAAAATCAGAAAAAAAGGTATTTCAACTCAAAATTCACCAACCAAAAAATCTATTGTTGTGATTCAGATCTAAACACTTACGAATCTGTGAAGTAGCTGATACACTGGTGTAGATTCACTGTATTTGCCTCCAACCAACCTAATCTCGTTTCTCTAAACAAATTACAGAGTTTAAAAAATGAACAACCACTCAAATTCAGAAATACTTTTAACAGTAACAATCACAAACTAAAACCAAAGCAAATGAATTACCAAAAGCAAAGTACAAAACCCTAGCATTACTTGAAAATGCATGCACATAAAGAACTAAGAGTGTATAAATTCAAAAATTGAACACTCAATAAAATAATTAACACAAACATATAACATTCCCCAAAAATTGTATACTAACCTGACTGAGTGACCCGAGAAGACGATGTTGGAGTTTGGAGGAAGTTGGCTGCTAGAGAGAGAACGGCTAACCGAAGAAGTAGTTGGCTGCTAGATAAAGGACATAAACAAGTAGGAAGACAACGCGCCTACCTCTGCAGCTTGTGGGGTTTCTGAGTTTGTTTGAGGTGAGAGACTGAGACACTGAGAGTGTAAGAGGGAGGGCGCCGCTCATGAGATAGTGTTAGGGTTACAGGTTTCAAAAATCACTAAAAGTCTAAAAGCTATATATATATATATATATATATATATATATTTTTATTTTATTTAATTAATATATCTTCGGGTTCGTGGGTTGGTTCGAGTTCCGCACCCCTTAAACCGATACCCGAACCAATCACTTACAAATACAATCCGTTTGGTTCAGGTTGGACCCGATTACCCGTTGGTTCCAGAACCAATTTAGTTGGTTCGGTTCTGATTCGGACGGGTAATTGGGTACCCGCTACCCGTGCTCACCCCTAGAAAACTGGGTCAAAATGTGGCCCAAAATCGCCCTTAGCGTTTTCTGTTTATTTCTGCAGATCGCGCAGGTCATGCGTATGCGTCGGTCACGCATACGCGTCATTCATCGATTTTCCTTGTCACGCGTATGCATCGTCTACGCGTGCACGTCATTCGTGCAGACTCCAATCTGCACGTACGTGTTAGGCACGTGCACACGTCACTTCGACTTTCTCCATTTCGTGCGCTCGCGTGAGCCACGCGCGTGCGTCGATGCTCGCTGGTTATCTCCTTAGTTTCTTCTGTTCCTTCCATTTTTGCAAACTTCCTCTCCATTCTCTAAGCCATTCCTGCCATGTGAAGCCTGAAACACTTAACTCACGGATCACGGCATCGAATGGTATAAAGGAGAATTGAAATACACAAATTAAAGATCTCTAGGAAGCTAGTTTTCAACCATAGAATAAACTTAGGAAGGGATTGTAAAATCATGCAGTTCATATGAATAAGTGCGTAAAGACTTGATGAAACCACTCAATTAAACACAAGATAAACCATAAAATAGTGGTTTATCAATCACCCTTGTTCAGAACCCTATGCCATATTTTTGAATTACATTGTTTCTTTGTACAATATGAGTCACTAACCTCATAGGTTAAGGTTAGGACATCTGCTGATTCTTATGGATTAATAATATCACTATTCTCTTTCAAACTATGCTTGATTTTATTCTAAGGTGT
This sequence comes from Arachis hypogaea, assembly GCF_003086295.3. Taxonomy (NCBI): domain Eukaryota; kingdom Viridiplantae; phylum Streptophyta; class Magnoliopsida; order Fabales; family Fabaceae; genus Arachis; species Arachis hypogaea. Next base: position 32,455,784 of record NC_092039.1, on the reverse strand, counting down.
ATCTTCGTTCTTCATCCTAATGGATTGGGAGTGTAACTTGACAGTCATCCCTATTCACATGGGTTCTTGCGAGTCCTTGACGGGATAGTATTGAACCACAAGCTTGATTATACATCTCTTAAATGGCTAATCCACATCTTCATTGGAGACTTCTCGAGACATCAGTTCAGTCGAGGTGCGGGGAAATTGGGGCCTTTGTGGTATAGGCTAGAACCAAGACACAGCATTCTCTGATCCGGAAGATTCGACCTTGTCTGTGGTGCTTAGTAGGATCACCAAGGGAATGGACTGCTAGAGCTTCACCCCCGTTCAGATTGGATGACTGCTGACCCTGCATTTGATCTGAAGTAGAGGAGATTAATGACCGCTGACCTGGTGTTAATCATTTATAGCCCGCCATGGAAAGAATCAATCAAAAGTTGGAGTAGATGGTGAGAAAAGTTGATCCAGAAGGAAGAAGCATTTTCATACCATTGATTTCACACTTATCTAGTAACATTTTATTTATTTATCTATCTTATTGATGAGCGGATATTTTATACGCTTTTTGGTAGCGTTTTCATATAGTTTTTAGCATGTTCTATTCACTTTTTGATATGTTTTCATTAATTTTTATTCAAAATTCACATTTCTGGACTTCACTATGGGTTTGTGTGTTTTTCTGTAATTTCAAGTATTTTCTGGCTAAAATTGAGGGACCTGAGCAAAATTCTGATTCAGAGGCTGAGAAAGGACTGCAGATGCTGTTGGATTCTGACCCTCCTGCACTCGAAATAGATTTTCTGGAGATACAGAAGCCCAATTGGCGCGCTCTTAATTGCTTTGGAAAGTAGACATCTTGGGCTTTCCAGCAATGTATAATAGTCCATACTTTCCCGAGATTTGATGGCCCAAACTGGCGTTAAACGCCAGCCAGAATCTCTTTTCTGGCGTAAAACGCCAGAACTGGCACCAAAATGGAGTTAAATGCCCAAACTGGCACCAAAGCTGGCGTTTAACTTCAAGAATTGCCTATGCATGTGAAAGCTTCAAAGCTCAGCCCAAACACTCACCACGTGGACCCCGGAAGTGGATTTCTGCACCATCTGCACTTAGTTACTCATTTTTTGTAAACCTAGGTTACTATTTTAGTATAAAAATTACTTTTAGAGCTTCATTTAGGGACTTATGACATTTTTTTTACATTTCATATTGTATCTTCTATGGCATGAGTCTCTAAACCCCATAGGTGGGTGAGGAGCTCTGCTGTGTTTCAATGAATTAATGCAATTACTACTGTTTTCTAAACACGCTTGCTTCCGTTCTAAGATACTCATTCGTACTTCAATAGGATGAATGTGATGATCCGTGACAATCATCATCATTCTCAAACTTATGAATGCGTGCTTGACAACCACTTCCGTTCTATCTGAGCTCAACGCAGTCATTGGACGACAGCTTGAGTGCATATCTCTTGGGTTTCTGATCCACGAGTTTGACTTGCCTCTCCTGACAACAAAGCATTTGAATCCGTGAGATTAGAACCTTCGTGGTAGAGGTTAAAACCAATTGGCAGCATTCCTGAGATCCAAAAAGTCTAAACCTTGTCTGTGGTATTCCGAGTAGGGTCTAGGAAGGGATGACTGTGACGAGATTCAAACTCACGAATGTTAGGCACACAGTGACAGTGTGCAAAAGGATAAAGAGATCCTATTCCGAAACAAGTGAAAACCGACAGATGATAAAGAGATCCTGTGGTGTCCTTTGTGTTTTTGTTTTCTTAAAAATTTTCAAAAAGTGTTCTTGGTGTTCATCTTAACATTCAAAGTTTTCTTGTTGTTTCTTTGTTTTGATTTAAAAATTCTAAGTTTGGTGTCATTTTACTGTTTTTCTCTTTCCTCATTAAATTCAAATATATATATATATATATATATATATATATATATATATATATCTTTTCCTTTAGTTACTCATCATTTTCGAACTCATTAGGTTGACTTAGTCAAATTTTTTTAAATTTGGTAGTTTCTTGTTAGTTAAGTCAAGATTTCAATTTTTAAAATTTTATCTTTTTCAAAATAAATTCTTTTTCAATTTTCTTTTCATATTTTTCAAAAATATTTTATAAAATTTTTCAAAATCCTTTTTCTTTTTTAAATTTTCGAATTACTTGTCCCATTTTATTAGTTTGATTGAAAAATTTTAAGTTTGGTGTTTTCTTGTTAAGAAAGTTTCAATCTTTAAAATTTTAAATCATCTCTTTTCCAAATCTTTTCTTTTCTTACAAGTATAAATTTTCAAGTATCTTTAATTTTAGGACATATCTTTTTCAAAACTTCCTAACCACTTTCTCTCTCCTCAATTTTTCAAAAATCCACACAAAAAAAATTTTCAAATCTTTTTAATTAATTAATTAGTTTAGTTTTCTAATTTCTTTTATTTCTTCTTCCCTTCTTAATTTTCAAAACTTATATTCAATTTTTTATTTATTTTATTTTATTTTCTTATTTCGGTTTTCAAAAAAAAGAATAAGAAGAGAGAAAACTGTTTATTTGCAATTCACATCATCTCCCTTTCTCTATCATGGACCTAACTGGAAATGGACAGTCCAGAAGGACTTTGGGATCATATGCTAACCCCATTACTGCTTCATATGGAAGTAGTATCTGTATACCCTCCATCAGAGCCAGTAATTTTGAGTTAAATCCTCAGCTCATTATCATGGTACAGCAAAATTGCCAGTATTCTAGTCTTCCACATGAAGAACAAATTGAGTTTCTGGCACAGTTCTTACAAATAGCTGACACAGTATGCGATAAGGAAGTGGATCAGGATATCTACAGATTATTGCTGTTTCCATTTGCTGTAAAAGACCAAGCTAAGAGGTGGTTAAACAACCAACCCAAGGCCACCATAAGAACATGAAAATAGTTGTCAGACAAATTCCTGAATCAATATTTCCCTCCAAAAAGGATGTAAAGCTGGACATCCAAGGCTTTAAACAAGAGGATAGTGAATCTCTTTATGACACCTGGGAGAGGTATAGGGGGATGCTAAGAAAATGCCCCTCTGAAATGTTTTCAGAATGCGTGCAGTTAGACATCTTCTACTACGGGCTTATAGAAAACGCCCAGATGTCTCTAGACCACTCAGCTGGTGGATCTATACACATGAGAAAGACAATTGAAGAGGCTCAAGAGCTCATTGATACAGTTGCTAGAAATTGACATCTGTACTTAAGTAGTGAGTCCTCCATGAAAGAAGAGGCTAAAGCAGTATCCACTGAACTTAGTACTCCAGAACAAGTTGCTGAACTCAATCAGCAATTGCTTTTTATAACAAAACAGTTAGCAGAATTTAAGGAAATGCTACAAGACACTAAAAATGCTAACAAGAATATGGAAACACAACTGGATCAGAGAAGACAGCAGTTATCTAAACGGATAACAGAAGAGTGCCAAGTTGTTCATTTAAGGAGTGGGAAAATATTGAATGTTTCAACTCAAGGCAGTAGGAAGCCAAGAACGGAACAACTGACAGAGGATGACCAACCCACTGCCCAAAATCCCTCTGAGGATAGTAAGAGCCCAGAGAGGAATGATTCTGGCGTTCAAACTCCAAAAAAGGGTGAACAAGTAGTGTTAAACGCCTAGGGGATGGTCAATTCTGGCGTCCAAACACCAGAAAAGGGTGGCAATCTGGCGTTAAATGCCCATACAGCCCCCAATTCTGGCGTTCAAATGCCAATGAGGGATCAGACACCCACAAGTGTTGATAATAACCCCCTTAAGCAAGCTTCTCCAACCACTTCTGTAGGTAGTAAACCTGCAGCAACTAAGGTTGAAGACTATAAAGCCAAGATGCCTTATCCTCAGAAACTCCTCCAAGCGGAACAGGATAAACAATTTGCCCACTTTGCAGACTATCTCAGGACTCCTGAAATAAAGATTCCATTTGCAGAGGCACTTGAGCAAATACCTTCTTATGCTAACTTCATGAAAGAGATCCTAATTCATAAGAAGAATTGGAGAGAAACTGAAAAAGTTTTCCTCACTAAAGAATGCAGTGCAATGATTCTTAAAAGCTTACCAGAGAAGCTTAAAGATCTCGGAAGCTTTATGATACCATGCACATTAGAGGATGCTTGTACCAAGACAGCTCTATGTGATCTTGGGACAAGTATCAACTTGATACATGCATCCACTATCATAAAGCTTTGTTTGACTGAAGAAGTCAAACCAACCCGGATATGCCTCCAACTTGCTGATGGCTCCACCAAAATTCCATCAGGCGTAATTGAGGACATGATTGTCAAGGTTGGGCCATTTACCTTTCCCACTAACTTTGTGGTGCTGGAAATGGAGGAGCACAAGAGTGCAACTCTCATTCTAGGAAGACCTTTCCTAGCAATTGGATGAACCCTCATTGATTTCCAAAAAGGGGAGGTGACCTTGCAAGTCAATGAGGATGAGTTTAAGTTGAATGCTGTCAAAGCTATGCAACATCCAGACAACCCAAACGACTGCATGAGCATTGATATTATTGACTCTTTGGTGGAAGAGGTCAATATGATTGAGATTCACAAATTAGAGCTAGAGGACATTTTTAAAGATGTTCAGCCTGATCTGGAGGAACCAGAGAAAACAAAAGAACCTCTAAAAATTCTTCAGGAAGAGGAGAAGCCTCCTAAATCCAAGCTCAAATCACTACCACCATCCCTGAAATATGCATTTCTGGGAGAGGATGACACTTTTCCCATGATCATAAGGTCTGCTTTAGAGCCGCAGGAAGAGAAAGCATTAATTCGGGTGCTAAGGACACACAAGATAGCTCTTGGGTGGTCCATAAGTGATCTTAAGGGCATTAGCCCAGCTAGATGCATGCACAAGATCCTATTGGAGGATGATGCTAAGCCAGTGGTTCAACCACAGAGGCGGCTAAATCCAGCCATAAAGGAGGTGGTGCAGAAAGAGGTCACTAAATTACTAGAGGCTGGGATTATTTATCCTATTTCTGATACTCCCTGGGTGAGCCCAGTCCAAGTTGTTCCCAATAAGAGAGGAATGACAGTGGTTCATAATGAAAAGAATGAACTGGTTCCTACAAGAACAGTTACATGGTGGCGTATGTGTATTGACTACAGAAGGCTCAATACAGCCACCAGAAAGGATCACTTTCCTTTACCATTCATAGACCAGATGATAGAGAGACTAGTAGGTCATGAATACTACTGCTTTTTTAGATGACTATTCAGGTTACAACCAAATTACAGTAGATCCTCAGGATCAAGAAAAAACAGCATTCACATGTCCATCTGGAGTATTCGCCTACAGAAGGATGCCATTTGATCTGTGCAATGCATCTGTAACCTTTCAGAGGTGCATGCTCTCCGTCTTTTCTGATATGGTAGAGAAATTTCTGGAAGTCTTCATGGATACTTCTCAGTGTTTGGAGACTCATTCAGCTCCTGTCTTGACCATCTAGGACTTGTTTTGAAAAGGTGTCAAGAGATTAACCTTATTTTAAACTGGGAGAAATGTCACTTCATGGTGACTGAAGGAATTGTCCTTGGGCACAAAATTTCGAGCAAGAGAATACAGGTGAATCAAGCTAAGGTAGAGGTAATTGAAAAATTACCACCACCTACCAATGTTAAGGCAATCAGAAGCTTTCTGGGGTACGCAGGATTCTATAGGAGGTTTATAAAGGATTTTTCAAAAATTGCAAAACCTTTGAGCAATCTGCTAGCTGTTGACACACCATTTGTCTTTGACACAGAGTGTCTGCAAGCGTTTAAGACTCTGAAAGCTAAGCTGGTCACAGCACCAATCATTTTTGCACCAGACTGGACATTACCATTCGAACTAATGTATGATGCCAATGACCATGCCATTGGTGCCGTATTGGGATAGAGGCATAACAAGCTTCTGAATATCATTTATTATGCTAGCCATGTTTTAAATGATGCACAGAAAAATTACACAACCACAGAAAATGAGTTGCTTGCAGTGGTTTATGCTATTGACAAGTTCAGATCCTATTTAGTAGGATCAAAAGTGATTGTTTACACTGACCATGCTGCTCTAAAATATCTCCTCACAAAGCAGGATTCAAAACCCAAACTCATAAGATGGGTATTGCTTCTGCAAGAGTTTGATATAGAAATAAGAGACAGAAAAGGGACAGAGAACTAAGTAGCCGATCACCTATCCCGGATAGAACTAGTAGCAGGAGCGTCCCTCCCTCATACTGAAATATCTGAAACCTTTTTGGATGAGCAATTGTTTGCCATTCAGGAAGCACCATGGTTTGTAGATATTGCAAACTATAAACCTATGAGATTCATACCCAAAGAGTACAATAGGCAGCAAGGAAAAAAATTGGTTTCTGATGCAAAGTACTACATGTGGGATGAACCATATCTTTTTAAGAGGTGTGCAGACGGAATGATTCGTAAATGTGTACCTAGAGAAGAGGCACAGAAGATCCTATGGCACTGCCATGGATCACAATATGGAGGACATTTTGGAGGTGAGCGAACAGCCACAAGGGTTCTCCAATGTGGCTTCTATTGGCCTACTCTCTATAGAGACTCACGAGAGTTTGTACGTAACTGTGACAGTTGCCAGAAGCTGATAATCTGCCTCACAGTTATGCCATGCCTCAGCAAGGGATCTTAGAGATTGAGTTGTTTGATGTATGGGGTATTGACTTCACGGGACCTTTCCCACCATCAAATTTAAACACTTATATTCTGGTGGCAGTAGACTATGTATCTAAATGGGTAGAGGCGATTACAACACCCACTAATGATACTAAGATAGTGCTGAAATTCCTTCAGAAGCATATCTTCAGCAGGTTTGGTGTCCCTAGAGTACTGATCAGTGATGGAGGCACTCATTTCTGTAATAAATAGCTTGACTCTGCTTTGATCCGATATGGAATTAACCACAAAGTGGCAACTCCATATCATCCATAGACAAATGGGTAGGCTGAAGTCTCAAATAGAGAACTAAAACGAATCCTGGAACGGACTGTAAATACCCATAGAAGGGATTGGGCAAGAAGTCTGGATGATGCTCTGTGGGCATACAGAACCGCATTCAAGGCTCCTATAGGAACCTCTCCATACCAGCTTGTGTATGGAAAAGCCTGTCATCTGTTAGTGGAACTAGAACACAAGGCCTACTGGGAAACCAGGTTCCAAAACCTTGATGCTAAGGTAGCTGGAGAGAAGAGATTACTCCAGTTGAATGAGCTAGAGGAGTTCAGACTCAATGCTTTCGAAAATGCTAAAATTTACAAGGAGAAAGCAAAAAGGTGGAATGATAGAAAGCTATCATCTAGAGTCTTTGAGCCAGGACAGAAGGTTCTATTATTTAACTCTAGGCTCAGATTGTTCACTGGGAAACTGAAATCCCGGTGGAAGGGACCATATGTGATTACAAGTGTGTCACCATATGGATATGTAGAGCTTCAGGATATTGACTCTAACAAAAAGTTTATTGTTAACAGACAGAGAGTTAAGCATTATCTTGAAGGTAATGTTGAGCGAGAATGCTCAAGACTGAGACTGGATTAAAGCTCAGTAAAGTCCAGCTAAAGACAGTAAAGAAGCATTTGCTGGGAGGCAACCCAGCCATTAGCAAAGGTGTTGTTATTCAAATAATAATTATACGAGTTTGATATAGTTTATTTTAAAGGTATAAGGTCAATTGCAGAGGTTTACAGAGTAACAAAAGAGTCCAGAACAGAAAAATAGAGGAGCCAATGGAAAAGAAGCTTATTGGCATTTAAACGCCAGTAAAGGTAGCAAACTGGGCGTTAAACGCCACAATGGCTATCATTTTGGGCGTTTAACGCCAGTAAAGGTACCATTCTGGGCGTTTAACACTAGAAACAGCAGCCTCCTGCGCGTTTAGGAAAATGCCCAGTGATAAAGGCTTTCTGGCATTTAACGCCAGCCAGGGCGTTAAACGCCCAAAATGGCCACCAGATGGGCGTTAAACGCCAGAACAGCAAGGAGGAGGGAATTTCGTTTCTAATTCAAAATTTTTCAAATTTCCTTGTTTTAATTCCTAATTTTTTGCATAAAAATATTACAAATCTTCATCTTTCAATCCCCAATTCAAAAAAATTAATAATCTTATAAAATCTTTGAAATTCCTTTTCAATTCTTTTTCAAAACATTTTTTAAAACTCATTTAGCTCTACAATTTCTTCCCAAATCTTTTTCATTCATCCATATTATCTTTTATTTTTTATGCATTAACAAAAATTCAGATTTTACTTGCTCATATCTTTTAAATTTTCAAATCCTATCTTTTTCAAATCATGTTTATCTTTTATCAAATCATATCTTTCTATCTTTTTCTTTTTCAAAAAAAAATTGAAACTCATTTCCCCTCCCTTTTTAAAACACATTCGGCCACCTTCCTAGACCCATCACTCGAATCTATTTCTCCCTCTCTTCCTCTTCTTTCTTTCTTTTGCTTGAGGACAAGCAAACATCTAAGTTTGGTGTGTTTCTCCGTGAACATGGCCCCAAAAGGAAAACAAACCACTCCAAGATGCAAGAAAGAAAACAATCCAAAACCTTGGATACATGAGAGGTTCTGCACTAAAGAACATGCAGACCATTACTTCAAAATTGTGTGCCAAAGATCCGTGATCCCAGAAGGTAAATTCGATCTTAAAGAAGACAAATGTCCGGAGATTCAAGAGCAGATTCGAAATAGGGGCTGGGAAATCCTGGCTAATCCTGAGATACATGTTGGAAGAAACATGATCCATGAATTCTATGCAAATCTGTGGATGACAGATAAGCAAAGAATGGAGGGAACTACCTTCCACACCTTTCGGACTGTGGTAAGAGGAAAAGGTTATTTACTTTCATCTCGATAAAGTGAGAAAAGTCCTCAAACTTATTCAGCTACAAGATGATCTAGAATCCTTTAATAGGAGAATGGCTAAAGATAAAAAGTTGGATCAGGTTCTAGAGGACATATGCCTCCTTGGAACCAAGTGGATAACTAACTCAAAAGGTGTCCCAAACCAGCTGAAGAGAGGAGATCTCAAACCAGTCGCTAGGGGCTGGCTGGATTTCATTGGGCATTCTATACTTCCCACCAGTAACTGGTCTGAAGTCACTGTCAAAAGGGCAGTGATGATTCACTGAATTATGCTGGGAAAAGACGTGGAGGTTCATCAGCTGATTCATTGTGAGATTTACATATTTGCAAACAATGAATTCACTAAGGCCAAATTGGCTTACCCAAGCTTAATCAGTCTGTTATGTAAAGATGCAGGGGTGAAGATAGCAGTGGATGAGTACATCCCAGTTGAATGCCCAATCACCTAAAAGGTAATGGATGGACCTCAAGTTCAAGACAACCTCATCAAGAGGAGGGCACATGAGCTCCTCCCAGAAATTACTCAATTTGACTATTGGGCCCGCTTAGAAGCATATGTCACCAAGCTGCAAGAAACTATGGATCAACTCAAAGAAGAGCAGTAGAATCAGAACAGCATGCTCTGCAAACTGCTCAAAGAACAGGAGAAGCAAGGGAGTGAGATACAATAGCTAAAGCGCCAGAAGCTGTCCTTTGATGAGCTAGCCGTCCCATAGATTGAGGGAGCACCTCTCTCTCAAAATAAAGGTTGTTGAGTCCTAACACTGTGATACCTTCTGTTATTAGAGATCTCTTTTAGGATTGCATGAGTATTAGTATTAGAGTTGCAGGAGCATTAGTATTATTTTTATCAATTTGGGTATAATTTACTCCTCATATCATCATCAAACATGAATAAAATAGTAGATTTTTTTAGAAGAGCAAGGGTACAAATATTTTGAGTACAAAATAAGAGAAATTCAAATTATTTATATGTGGTGGCATTACTTTAGCTCTCTAAATGAATGCTTGAATATTGCATATTTTTTATAGTGAAGTTTATGAATGTTAAAATCGTTGGCTCTTGAAAGAATAATTAAAATAGAGAAATGTTATTGATAATCTGAAAAATCATAAAATTGATTATTGAAGCAAGAAAAAGTAGTGAAAAATACAAAGCTTGCAAAAAAAAAAAAAAGCAAAAGCAAGAAGAAAAAACTAGTAACCTTTTAAACTAAAAGGCAAGGATAAAGAGGATCTAAGGCTTTGAGCATCAGTAGATAGGATGGCCCAAAGGAATAAAATCCTGGCCTAAGCTGCTAAATCAAGCTGTCCCTAACCATGTGCTTGTGTCATGAAGGTCCAAGTGAAATGCTTGGGACTGAGCGGTTAAGTGTGCTTAAGAACTTTGGACACCTCTAACTGGGGACTCTAGCAAAGCTGAGTCACATTCTGAAAAGGTTCACTCAGTTTTGTGTCTGTGGCATTTATGTATCCGGTGGTAATACTGGAAAATAAGATGCTTAGGGTCACAGCCAAGACTCATAAGTGGCTGTGTTCAAGAATCAACATACTTAACTAGGAGAATCAATAACACTATCTGAATTCTGAGTTCCTATGGATGCCAATCATTCTGAATTTCAAAGGATAAAATGAGATGCCAAAACTATTCAGAACCAAAAAGCTCTAAGCCCCGCTCATCTAATTTGAATTTGAGCTTCATTAAAGACTCTGAGATGTTATTGCACCATAATCTTCTTTTTATCCTATTTTATTTGTCTAGTTGCTTGGGGACAAGCAACAGTTTATGTTTGGTATTGTGATGAGCGGATATTTTATACGCTTTTTGGTAGTGTTTTCATATAGTTTTTAGCATGTTTTATTCACTTTTTGATATGTTTTTATTAATTTTTCTTCAAAATTCACATTTCTAGATTTCACTATGGGTTTGTGTGTTTTTTTGTAATTTCAGATATTTTCTTGCTGAAATTGAGGGACCTGAGCAAAATTCTGATTCAGAGGCTAAGAAAGGACTGCAGATGCTGTTGGATTCTGACCCTCTTGCACTCGAAATGGATTTTTTGGAGCTACAGAAGCACAATTGGTGCGCTTTCAATTGTGTTGGAAATTAGACATCTTGGGCTTTTCAGCAATATTTAATAGTTCATACTTTGCCTGAGATTTGATGGCCCAAACTGGCGTTAACGCCAGCCAGAAACCCTTTTCTGGCGTAAAACGCCAGAACTGGCACCAAAATTGGAGTTAAACGCCCAAACTGGCACCAAAGCTGGCGTTTAACTCCAAGAATGGCCTATGCACGTGAAAGCTTCAAAGCTCAACCCAAACACTCACCAAGGGGACCCCGGAAGTGGATTTCTACACTATCTGCACTTAGTTACTCATTTTTTGTAAACCTAGGTTACTAGTTTAGTATAAAAACTACTTTTAGAGATTCATTTAGGGACTTATGACATTTTATACATTTCATATTGTATCTTCTATGGCATGAGTCTCTAAACCCCATAGGTGGGGTGAGGAGCTCTGCTGTGTTTCAATGAATTAATGCAATTACTACTGTTTTCTATTCAAACACGCTTGCTTCCGTTTTAAGATACTCATTCGTACTTCAATAGGATGAATGTGATAATCCGTGACAATCATCATCATTCTCAAACTTATTAACGTGTTCTTGACAACTACTTCCGTTCTATCTGAGCTCAACGTAGTCATTGGGTGACAGCTTGAGTGCGTATCTCTTGGGTTTCTGATCCACGAGTTTGACTTTCCTCTCCTGACAACAGAGCATTCGAGTCTGTTAGATTAGAACCTTCGTGGTAAAGGCTAGAACCAATTGGCAGCATTCCTGAGATCCAAAAAGTTTAAACCTTGTCTGTGGTATTCCGAATAGGGTCTGGGAAGGGATGATTGTGACGAGCTTCAAACTCACGAATGTTGGACCCAGTGACAGTGTGCAAAAGGATAAAGAGATCCTATTCCGACACAAGTGAGAACCGACAGATAATTAGCCATACAGAAACTGTACCTGGACCATTTTCACTGAGAGGACGGATGGTAACCATTGACAACGGTGATCCACCAACATACAGCCTGCCATAGAAGAAGCCTTACGCGTTTGAGAGAGGAAGACAGTAGGAAAGCAGATATTCAGAAGACAAAGCATCTCTGAAACCTCAACCTATTCTCCATTACTGAATAACAAGTATCATTCATTTCATGCTCTTTTACTTTTTGCAACAAAATCCTTTTTATCATTAATCTCTTGATTAAGAGTTACAAGATAACCATAGTTTGCTTCAAGTCGACAATCTTCGTGGGATCGACCCTTACTCATGTAAGGTATTACTTGGACGACCCAGTGCACTTGCTGGTTAGTTGTGTGGAGTTGTGAAAAGTGTGATCACAATTTCGTGCACCACTTATGCGTTTTCTTGTGACAACTTTATTTTCTATCCGCTTGACTAAGATCTACAAGGTAACCATTGCTTACTCAAACCAACAATCTCCGTGGGATTAACCCTCACTCACTTGAGGTATTACTTGGACGACCCGGTATGCTTGCCGATTTATCTGTGCGAAACGTGCGGAGTCTGTTTCATGCACCAATTTACAATGCCTACTTGCTACTTGTCTTATTTGTTGTCAGAGTTCTAGGATTGCCTTTGACTTTTTCAAAACCTTATACATTATGTAAGTTGGCACCTTTACCATGCTGAGAACCTCCAATTCTCATTCCATACATATTTCTACTATTTTTCAGATGTAGGTTAAGATACACCTTAGTGAGCGTCTGAGGTTCCTGTTGGAAGCAAAGTTGGGATGATATATTTTATTATTTTGCTATGTATATATATATATATAATTAGATTCTCCTTTGTATGTGCTTTATATTTAACCCTCTTAGAGGATTTCATGGAGAAATAGGTGTTTGTTTTGTATATTTTGGGATATTTTGGGATGTATATATGTAGGTAAATATTTTTCGACCAGTCTTGGCTTCGCAGGTCGAGTTTGGAGTTTGTTATTCTGTATACTTTGGCCTTATACTCTTATGCACCTATGCTTTATCCTCTTCCTTTTACCTGTTTATCTGTTTACCTTATTGATAAACCCCAATTTTGTGGTTTATCTTGTTCTTATTTCGGAGGATTTTATCAACTTTTCTCACATTTATTCAATGAAATAGCATGGTTTTGTAATCCTCCCTAAAATTGTGCTTAAGTGTGAAAATATGCCTTTTAGGCCTTAAAATAGCTAAATTTAATTCACTTTAATTCCATTCGATGCCTTGGTATGTTTGTTAAGTGATTTCAGGTTTAGAAAACAAAGATTGAATTGAAGGAATGAAGGAAAAGCATGCAAAGCGGAAGAACTCATGAAGAAATGAAGGAATCGTAAAAGCTGTCAACCCTGACCTTTTCGCACTCAATTGACCATAACTTGAGCCACAAAGGTCCAAATGTGGCGGTTCTAGTTGAGTTGGAAAGATAACATCCGGGGCTTCAAAATGATATAAAAGTTGCCATAGTTTCCTACGTTTAGGGATGCGTACACGCACATGATGCATCCGCATCGGTTGATGCACATGACCCATTGAAAGCAACTCGTGGCCAGCGATTTCTGAAGCATTTTGGGCCCAATTCAACTCATTTCTGATGCTATTTCATGTAAAATTCAAGCTTGGGCAAGGGAGAGTAATTGTTTGGAGTTTTTGGCATCATGTAGCTTAGTTTTTAGAGAGAGAAGCTCCATATTCTCTCTAAAATTAGGGTTTTTAGGGTTATTTTCATCTTAGATCTAAGGTTCAATTGTTGTTTTCATCTTGTTTCCTTTATAATTTCTTGTTCTAATGCTTCAATCCTTCTTAGTTCTCTTGTTAATTTTACTTTCATGTCTCTTGTATGTTGATGAATGCTCATGTTGGATTTGAATCCCTTTTAATGGAATTTAATGTTTGATGTTCTTCTGTTGTTGATTTGAGTTGTAAATTTACTTTTCTTGCAATTGGTAGTTGGTAGATTTATTATTCTTGCACTTTTACCATGATTTTATTTCATACCAACCAAGTGTTTGACAAAATGCTTGGTTGGATGTTAGTGTAGATTTTTTAGCATTCTTGGCTTGGAAAGAGTAATTAGGCAATATTGAGTCATGAATACCCAACTTATGTTGGTGACTTGGAGTTGTTTGCTAATTTTGTTTCCATTGACGCTAATTGATGAGCGGATAATTTATACGCTTTTTGGCATTGTTTTTAGGTAGTTTTTAGTATGATCTAGTTACTTTTAGGGATGTTTTCATTAGTTTTTATGATAAATTCACATTTCTGGACTTTACTATGAGTTTGTGTGTTTTTCTGTGATTTCAGGTATTTTTTGGTTGAAATTGAGGGACCTGAGCAAAACTCTGATAGGAGACTGACTAAGGACTGCTGATGCTATTGGAATCTGACCTCCCTGCACTCGAAATAGATTTTCTAGAGCTACAGAATTCCAAATGGCACGCTCTCAATGGCGTTGGAAGGTGGACATCCAGAGATTTCCAGCAATATATAATAGTCTATACTTTATTTGTAATTAGATGACGTAACCTGGCTCTCAACGCCAGTTCTATGCTACATTCTAGAGTCAAACGCCAGAAACACGTCACGAACCAGAGTTGAACGCCAAAACACATTACAACTTGGCGTTCAATTCCAAGAGAAGCCTCAGCTCGTGAATAGATCAAGCTCAACCCAAGCACACACCAAGTGGGCCCCAGAAGTGAAATTATGCATCAATTACTTACTTTTGTAAACCCTAAGTAGCTAGTTTATTATAAATAGGACATTTTACTATTGTATTTTCATCCTGGATTGTATTTTTGATCCTGTGATCACGTTTTGGGGGCTGCCCTCTCGGTCATACCTGGACCTTCATCACTTATGTATCTTCAACGGTGGAGTTTCTACACACCATAGATTAAGGGTGTGGAGCTCTGCTGTACCTCAAGTTTCAATGCAATTACTACTATTTTCTATTCAATTCGACTTATTCTTATTCTAAGATATTCGTTGCACTTCAACATGATGAATGTGATGATCCATGACACTCATCATTATTCTCACCTATGAACGCGTGACTGACAACCACTTCCGTTCTACCTCAGACCGGACGCATATCTCTTGGATTCCTTAATAAGAATCTTCGTGGTATAAGCTAGAATTGATGGTGGCATTCATGGGAATCCGGAAAGTCTAACCTTGTCTGTGGTATTCCGAGTAGGATTTCGGGATTGAATGACTGTGACGAGCTTCAAACTCGCGATTGCTGGGCGTGATGACAAACGCAAAAGAATCAAGGGATTCTATTCCAACATGATCGAGAACCGACAGATGATTAGCCGTGCTGTGACAGAGCATTTGGACCATTTTCACTGAGAGGATGGGATGTAGCCATTGACAATGGTGATGCCCTACATACAGCTTGCCATGGAAAGGAGTGACAAAGATTGGATAAAAGCAGTAGGAAAGCAGAGATTCAGAAAAGGACACAGCATCTCCATGCACCTATCTGAAATTCCCACTATTGAATTATATGAGTAACTATTTACTATTTTATTCCTTCGCGTATACTATAATTTCTTAATATAGTTGAATCCGCCTGCCTGGGATTTACAAGATGACCAGAGCTTGCTTCACACCTACAATCTTTGTGGGATCGACCCTTACTCACGTAAGGTATTACTTGGACGACCCAGTACACTTGCTGGTTAGTTGTGCGGAATTGTGACAAGGTGTGATTCATGTTTGAGAGCACCAAGTCTTTGGAGCCATTATTGATGATCACAATTTCGTTCACCAAGTTTTTGGCACCGTTGCCGGGGATTGTTCGAGTATGGACAACTGACGGTTCATCTTGTTGCTCAGATTAGGTAATTTTCTTTTCAAAAACTTTTTAAAAATCTTTCAAAAAAATTTTTATTCCTATTTTCGAAATTTTTTTTAAAATAAATCATTCTATGGCTTCAAAACATTTAAGAATGGATTCCAGAGTTTCATGAAGCATGTTGAATCCTAGCTGGCTGCAAAGCTATATTCAAACTCCTTTGGAGTTGGTCTTCAACTAATCACCACAATGCATGTACTTCCATCCTAAAGCTGACTGGCTATTAAGCCATGTCCAACCCTTTGATTGGAGCTTTGGGCTAATATTGAAAGATTCCTGGAATTCTTCTTAAAGATTTTGAATTTCTTATTTTCTTTTTCCTATATGTTTTTCGAAAAAATAAAATAAAATACAAAAAAATTAGAAAAAAATCAAAAATATTTTGTGTTTCTTGTTAGAGTCTTGTGTCAAGTTTTAAGTTTGGTGTCAATTGCATATTCATCATGCATTTTTCGAAAATTGCATTCATGCATTGCATTCATCATGATCTTCAAGTTGTTCTTGATGAACTTCTTGTTTGATCTTCATATTTTCTTGTTTTCCATGTGCATTTTTGCATTCATAGTGTCTAAACATTAAAGAATTCTAAGTTTGGTGTCTTGCATGTTTTCTTTGCATAAAATTTTTTCCAAAAATATGTTCTTGATGTTCATCATGATCTTCAAAGTGTTCTTGGTGTTCATCTTGACATTCATAGTGTTCTTGCATGTATCATATGTTTTAATCCAAAATTTTCATGTTTTGGGTCATATTTGTGTTTTTCTCTCTCATCATTAAAAATTCAAAAATAAAAAAAAATATCTTTTCCTTTTTTTTCTCTCAAAATTTCAAAAATTTGGGTTGACTTAGTCAAAAATTTTTAAAATTAGTTGTTTCTTGTAAGTCAAGTCAAATTTTTAAATTTTAAAAATCTTATCTTTTCAAAACTTTTTCAAAAATCAAATCTTTTTTATTTTTTTATTAATTTTCGAAATTTATTTTTTTAATTATTTTTCAAAAATCTTTTTCTTAATTTTATCTTTATTTTTGAAAATTATGCTAACAATTAATATGATTGATTCAAAAATTTGAAGTTTGTTACTTTCTTGTTAAGAAAGGTTCAATCTTTAAATTCTAGAATTATATCTTTTAGTTTCTTGTTAGTCAAGTAATTAATTTTAATTTTAAAAATTAAATCTTTTCTAACCATATCTTTTTAATCATATCTTTTTATCTTATCTTTTATATCATATCTTTTCAAAATTTTATCTTTTTTCAAAAATTTGATTTCAAAATATCTTTTCTATCTTCTTATCTTCTTATCTTCTTATCTTTTCAAATTTGATTTTCAAATCTTTTAATTTTCAACTAACTAATTAACTTTTTGTTTGTTTCTTATCTTTTTCAAAACCACCTAACTACTTCTCCCTCTCTAATTTTCGAAAATATCTCATCCCTTTTTCAAAATTCTTTTTAAATTTTAATTTTAATTCTATCTCATCTTTAATTTTCGAATTCTCTCTCTCATCTTCTTCTATTTATTTATTTTTTTACTAACACTTCTCTTCACCTCTCTTCATCTCCAATCACTTCATCTATCCTTACCCTTGTGTTTGGATTATTCCTTCTTCTTAATCCTTATCCCCTTTCTTTTTCTACTAATAATAAGGATTCTCTTTACTGTGACATAGATGATTCTTCTTCCTTTTCTTTTTCTCTTCTCTTTCATATGAGCAGGAACAAGGAAAAAGGCACTCTTGTTGAAACTGATCCTGAATCTGAAAGGACTCTAAAGAAGAAACTAAGAGAAGTAAAATTACAACAATCCAGAGATAACCTTTCTGAAATTTTTGAACAAGAGAAGGAGATGGCAGCCGAACCCAACAACAATAATGCAAGAAGGATGCTTGGTGATTTCACTAAACCAACGTCCAAGTTTGATGGAAGAAGCATCTCAATTCCTGCCATTGGAGCAAACAATTTTGAGCTGAAACCTCAATTAGTTGCTCTAATGCAACAGAACTGCAAGTTTCATGGACTTCTATCTGAAGATCCTTACCAGTTTTTAACTGAGTTCTTGCAGATTTGTGAGACTGTTAAGACGAATGGAGTAGATCCTGAAGTCTATAGGCTCATGCTTTTCCCTTTTGCTGTAAGAGACAGAGCTAGAACATGGTTAGACTCACAACCTAAAGATAGCCTGGACTCCTGGGATAAGCTGGTCACGGCCTTCTTGGATAAATTCTTTCCTCCTCAAAAGCTGAGCAAGTTTAGAGTGGATGTTCAGACCTTCAAGCAAAAAGATGGTGAATCCCTCTATGAAGCTTAGGAAAGATACAAGCAGATGACCAAAAAAATGTCCTTCTGACATGTTTTCAGATTGGACCATATTAGATATATTCTATTATGGTCTATCTGAGTTTTCCAAAATGTCATTGGACCATTCTGCAGGTGGATCTATTCACCTAAAGAAAACGCTTGCAGAAGCTCAAGAACTTATTGACATGGTTGCAAATAACCAGTTCATGTACACTTCTGAGAGGAATTCCATGAATAATGGGACGCCTCAGAAGAAGGGAGTTCTTGAAATTGATGCTCTGAATGCCATATTGGCTCAGAACAAAGTGTTGACTCAACAAGTCAACATGATTTCTCAAAGTCTGAATGGATGGCAAAATGCATCCAACAGTACTAAAGAGGCATCTTCTGAAAAAGAAGCTTATAATCTTAAGAACCCTGCAATGGCAGAGGTAAATTACATGGGTGAATCTTGTGGAAACACCTATAACTCATCATGGAGAAATCACCCAAATTTCTCATGGAAGGATCAACAAAGGCCTCAACTAGGCTTTAATAATGGTGGAAGAAATAGGTTTAGCAATAACAAGCCTTTTCCATCATCTTCTCAGCAACAGACAGAGAATTCTGAACAGAGCACCTCTAACTTATCAAACATAGTCTCTGATCTGTCTAAAGCCACTTTAAGTTTCATGAGTGAAACAAGGTCCTCCATTAGAAATTTGGAGGCACAAGTGGGCCAACTGAGTAAGAAAGTCACTGAAACTCCTCCTAGTACTCTCCCAAGCAATACAGAAGAGAATCCAAAGAGAGAGTGCAAGGCCATTGATATAGTCAATATGGCTGAATGCAAGGAGGAAGGGGAGGACGTGAATCCCCATTAGGAAGACCTCATGGGATGTCTCCCATCCAAGAAGGAGTTCCCTATTGAGGACCCAAAGGAATCTGAGGCTCATATAGGGACCATAGAGATTCCATTAAACCTCTTTCTGCCATTCATGAGCTTTGAAGACTATTCTTCCTCTGAAGAGGATGAAGATGTAACTGGAGAGTAAGTTGCTCAATGTCTAGGATCCATCATGAAGCTAAATGCCAAGTTATTTGGTAATGAGAGGAAGCATGAACAGCTCCTCTCAATGCAGAGTCAAACAGAGCCCCCACAGTCAAACTCTAGGTTTGGTGTTGGGATGCCACAACCAAACTCTATGTTTGGTGTTGAACCCCTACATTCAAACTCTAAGTTTGGTGTTGGGAGGTCCCAACAATGCTTTGAACATCTATGAAGCTCCATGAGAGCTCACTGTCAAGCTATTGACA
This sequence comes from Arachis hypogaea, assembly GCF_003086295.3. Classification (NCBI taxonomy): domain Eukaryota; kingdom Viridiplantae; phylum Streptophyta; class Magnoliopsida; order Fabales; family Fabaceae; genus Arachis; species Arachis hypogaea. The sequence continues at coordinate 32,436,376 of NC_092039.1, read as the reverse complement.
TTAAAGAAGCGCTTATTAGGAGGCAACCCAATTTTTATTTATCTAATTTTATTTTTCTTTTTATTGTTCTTTTATGTTTTATTAGGTTTATGATCATGTGGAGTCACGAAAAAAATACTAAGATTAAAAATAGAATCAAAAACAGCAGAAGAAAAATCACTCCCTGGATGAAGGACTTACTGGCGTTTAAACGCCAGTAAGGAGCATCTGGCTGGCGTTCAACGCCAGAACAGAGCATAGAGCTGGCGCTGAACGCCAGAAACAAGCATGGAACTGGCATTCAACGCCAGAAACATGCTGCACATGGGCGTTGAACGCCCAGAACATGCATCACCTCGGCGTTTAAATGCCAAAATTGTATGCAAAGGCGTTTTACATGCCTAATTGGTGCAGGGATGTAAATCCTTGACACCTCAGGATCTGTGGACCCCACAGGATCATCTCAGGATCTGTGGACCCCACAGGATCCCCACCTACCTCAACTCACCTTCTCCCTTCTTCACCAATCACCTTAATCCTTCTTCCCTATCATCTCTTCACCACTCACATCCATCCATCCTTCCCACCCAAACCCACCCTACATGGCCGAAACACAAACATCTCTCCCTCTCTCCCATATCTTCTTCTCCTTCTTCTATTCTTTCTTCTTTTGCTCGAGGGCGAGCAACATTCTAAGTTTGGTGTGGTAAAAGCATAGCTTTTTTTGCTTTTCTTGCTTTTCCATAACCATTGATGGCACCTAAGGCCAGAGAAACCTCAAAAAAAAAAGAGAAAAGAAAGAGAAGAGATAAGAGAAGACAAAAGCTTCCACCTCTGAGTCATGAGAGATGGAGAGATTCATCTCAAGGGTCCATAGCTCAGTAGAAGAGCATTTGACTGCACATCAAGAGAGCATGAGGAATTCCCTCATCAAGAAATCCCTGAGATACCTCAGGGGATACATGTTCCTCCACATAATTATTGGAAGCAACTAAAGATAGGAACACCAAAATCACTAGGGATTATGCAACAGAAGCAAGGAAGAGACATAGAAGAGCTTAAGGACATCATTGGTCCTTCAAGAAGAAGACGCCACTAAGGTGGATTCATTCCTTGTTCTTATTTCTCTGTTTTTCGATTTTTATGCTATATATTTGTTTATGTTTTGTGTCTCTACTTCATGATCATTAGTATTGAGTAACCATGTCTTAAGGCTATAAATAATTCCATGAATCCTTCACTTCTCTTAAATGAAAAATGTTTTTAATTCAAAAGAACAAGAAGTACATAAATTTTGAAAATTATCCTTGAATTTAAGTTTAATTATAGTGATGTGGTGACAATACTTTTTATTTTCTGAATGAATGCTTGAACAGTGCATAATTTTGATCTTGTTGTTAAAATTGTTGGCTCTTGAAAGAATGATGAACAAAGAGAAACGCTATTGATAATCTGAAAAATCATGAAATTGATTCTTGAAGCAAGAAAAAGCAGTGAAAAAGCAAAAGCTTACGAAAAAAAAGAAATAAAATGGTGAAAAAAATATAGAAAGAAAAAGAAAAAGCAAGCAGAAAAAGCCAATGGCCCTTAAAACCAAAAGGCAAGGGTAAAAAGGATCCAAGGCTTTGAGCATCAATGGATAGGAGGGCCCAAGGAAATAAAATCCAGGCCTAAGCGGCTAAATCAAGCTGTCCCTAACCATGTGCTTGTGGCATGCAGGTCCAAGTGAAAAGCTTGAGACTGAGTGGTTAAAGTCGTGATCCAAAGCAAAAAGAGTGTGCTTAAGAGCTCTGGACACCTCTAACTGGGGACTCTAGCAAAGCTGAGTCACAATCTGAAAAGGTTCACCCAGTCATGTGTCCGTGGCATTTATGTATCCGGTGGTAATACTGGAAAACAAAATGCTTAAGGCCACAGCCAAGACTCATAAAAGTAGCTGTGTTCAAGAATCAAAAAACTTAACTAGGAAAATCAATAACATTATTTGAAATTCTATGTTCCTATAGAAGCCAATCATTCCAAACTTCAAAGGAAAAAGTGAGATGCCAAAACTGTTCAGAAGCAAAAAGCTACAAGTCCCGCTCATCTAATTAGAATTAATATTCATTGATATTTTGGGATTTATAGTATATTCTCTTCTTTTTACCCTAATTGATCTTCAGTTGCTTGGGGACAAGCAACAATTTAAGTTTGGTATTGTGATGAGCGGATAATTTATACGCTTTTTGGCATTGTTTTTAGGTAGTTTTTAGTATGATCTAGTTACTTTTAGGGATGTTTTCATTAGTTTTTATGATAAATTCACATTTTTGGACTTTACTATGAGTTTGTGTGTTTTTCTGTGATTTCAGGTATTTTCTGGCTGAAATTGAGGGACCTGAGCAAAACTCTGATAGGAGACTGACTAAGGACTGCTGATGCTGTTGGAATCTGACCTCCCTGCACTCGAAATGAATTTTCTGAAGCTACAGAATTCCAAATGGCGCATTCTCAATGGCGTTGGAAAGTGGAAATCCAGAGCTCTCCATCAATATATAATAGTCTATACTTTATTTGTAATTAGATGACGTAAACTGGCGCTCAACGCCAGTTCTATGCTGCATTCTGGAGTCAAACGCCAGAAACACGTCACGAACCAAAGTTGAATGCCCAAAACACGTTACAACTTGGCGTTCAACTCCATGAGAAGCCTCAGCTCGTGGATAGATCAAGCTCCGCCCAAGCAGACACCAAGTGGGCCCCAGAAGTGAATTTATGCATCAATTACTTACTTCTGTAAACCCTAAGTAGCTAGTTTATTATAAATAGGACATTTTACTATTGTATTTTCATCCTGGATTGTATTTTTGATTCTGTGATCACATTTTGGGGGCTGCCCTCTCAGCCATACCTGGACCTTCATCACTTATGTATCTTCAACGGTGGAGTTTCTACACACCATAGATTAAGGGTGTGGAGCTCTGCTGTACCTCAAGTTTCAATGCAATTACTACTATTTTCTATTCAATTCGACTTATTCTTATTCTAAGATATTCGTTGCACTTCAACATGATGAATGTGATGATCCATGACACTCATCATCATTCTCACCTATGAACGCGTGACTAACAACCACTTCCGTTCTACCTCAGACCGGACGCATATTTCTTGGGTTCCTTAATCAGAATCTTCGTGGTATAAGCTAGAATTGATGGCGGCATTCATGGGAATCCGAAAAGTCTAACCTTGTCTGTGGTATTCTGAGTAGGATTCCGGGATTGAATGACTGTGAGGAGCTTCAAACTCGCGATTGCTGGACGTGTTGACAAACGCAAAAGAATCAAGGGATTCTATTCCAACATGATCGAGAACCGACAGATGATTAGCCGTGCTGTGACAGAGCATTTGGACCATTTTCACTGAGAGGATGGGATGTAGCCATTGACAACGGTAATGCCCTACATACAGCTTGCCATGGAAAGGAGTGACAAAGATTGGATAAAAGCAGCAGGAAAGCAGAGATTCAGAAAGGACACAGCATCTCCATGCACCTATCTGAAATTCCCACTATTGAATTATATGAGTAACTATTTACTATTTTATTCCTTCGCGTATACTATAATTTCTTAATACAGTTGGATCCGCCTGGCTGGGATTTACAAGATGACCATAGCTTGCTTCATACCAACAATCTCTGTGGGATCGACCCTTACTCACGTAAGGTATTACTTGGACGACCCAGTACACTTGCTGGTTAGTTGTGCGGAATTGTGACAAAGTGTGATTCATGTTTGAGAGCACCAAGTCTTTGGAGCCATTGTTGATGATCGCAATTTCGTCCACCACTAATCTTTTGCTAATTCAATTAGTAAGTTGATTAGGACTTTTGGATTAAGATTAGCTAGTCTTTATTAGACTTTCTCCAAGTGTGAGGATAATATGATACCTTCCTCCATCGTTGGGGATGCCGTAATAAGATAAATTCTTGTGTATTATTGTGATATGATTGACTAGTCTTGTTTGACATTCTCCCTATATAAAGATAACATGATACCTTCTTCCATTTGTTGGAGTTGACTAAATAAGATGAATTAATCATTGTATGACTAGGATAGGAAGCCTATATTCTCAACCCTTGCCATGAATGTCTCTCTTGATTACTTACTTTCTTTAGTTACTTGCTTGATTTACTCTTTTTGTCATTTAAATTCTTTCCCATTTAATTTTTTGCCCTTTTATCAATCAAACCCCCCTTGTTCTTCCATAGCCAATAATTGATCACTTCATTGCAATTCCTTGTGAGACGACCCAGATTTTAAATACTTCGGTTAATTTTCATTGGGGTTTGTTACTTGCGACAAAACCAAATTTTTGATTGGGAGAATTGTTTGTTGGTGTAGAACTATACTTGCAACGAGAATCATTTTGTGTGAAATTCTATACCGACACGACAATTTTCTTAAATCAAAATGGTGCCGTTGCGGGGAATTGCAATGGTGCTATGTTATTGGCTATTATATATATTGTGAATAGCTTGATTTTTGGTTTGTTTGTTAGTTTTTGCTAGTTGTAGGATTTTTGTTCTCTTTGTTTCTTGTTAGCTTTTGTTTTTATTTTCTCTTGTCACTATGAATTCTCATCCTTTTGGCTATGAGCATGGTTACAACTATGTTGTAGGAAATGGAAGCTTCGATGGGGATGTGCATCAAGAATTTGGAGATCAAAGGTGGGAAGAGCCCCAAGCTTATGGACAACCTTCTTGGCAACAACCTTCTCCGTCTTCTTATGGGTACAATTCAAATCTTGATGCATACCAATCTAATGTATGTGATGACCCTCATTGTGGTTGTCAACCACAATCATCATATGCATATGAACCCCCTCCTCAATATAGCCCTCCACCATACTCATAAGCCTCACACAACCATTCATCTCCATATGACCCTAACCCACACCCACCATACCAACCACCATATAAACCATATCTAGAATCACCACCATTCCAACACTAATACTCCCATGAACCACAAAGTCCACACACACCACCTCAAGAAGTTCACTGATGAGCGGATAATTTATACGCTTTTTGGCATTGTTTTTAGGTAGTTTTAGTAAGTTCAAGCTACTTTTAGGGATGTTTTCATTAGTTTTTATGTTAAATTCACATTTCTGGGCTTTACTATGAGTTTGTGTGTTTTTCTATGATTTCAGGTAATTTCTGGCTGAAATTGAGGGATTTGAGCAAAACTCTGAAAAAGGCTGACAAAGGGACTGCTGATGCTGTTGGAATCTGACCTCCCTGCACTCAAAATAGATTTTCTGGAGCTACAAAACTCCAAATGGCACGCTCTCAACGGCGTTGGAAAGTAAACATCCAGAGCTTTCCAGCAATATATAATAGTCCATACTTTATTTGGAAATTTATGACGTAACTTGGCGTTGAACGCCAAGTACATGCTGCTGTCTGGAGTTAAACGCCAGAAACACGTCATGATCCGGAGTTGAACGCCCAAAACACGTTATAACTTGGAGTTCAACTCCAAGAAAAGCCTCAGCTCGTGGATAGATCAAGCTCAGCCCAAACATACACCAAGTGGGCCCCGGATGTGGATTTATGCATCAATTACTTACTCATGTAAACCCTAGTAGCTAGTTTAGTATAAATAAGACTTTTTACTAGTGTATTAGTCGTCTTTTGACCATTCGGTCTTTTGATCACCTTCATGGGGGCTGGCCATTCGGCCATGTCTGAACCTTTCACTTATGTATTTTCAACGGTGGAGTTTCTACAACCATAGATTAAGGGTGTGGAGCTCTGCTGTACCTCAAGTTTCAATACAATTATTATTACTTTCTATTCAATTCTCTTTTATTTTTATTCCAAGATATACGTTGCACAACACTTTGATGAATGTGATGATCCGTGACACTCATCATCATTCTCACCTATGAACGCGCGTGACTGACAACCACTTCCGTTCTACCTTAGGCCGGGCGCATATTTCTTAGATTCCCCAACAGAATCTTCGTGGTATAAGCTAGAATTGATGGCAGCATTCATAAGAATCCGGAAAGTCTAAACCTTGTCTATGGTATTCCGAGTAGGATTCTGGGATTGAATGACTGTGACGAGCTTCAAACTCCTGAAGGCTTGGCGTTAGTGACAGACGCAAAAGAATCAAGGGATTCTATTCCAACCTGATTGAGAACCGACAGATGATTAGCCGTGCTGTGACAGAGCATAGGACCATTTTCACTGAGAGGATGGGATGTAGCCATTGACAACGGTGATGCCCTACATATAGCTTGCCATGGAAAGAAGTAAGAAGGACTGGATGAATGTAATAAGAAAGTAGAAATTCGAGAGGAGCACAGCATCTCCATATGCCTATCTGAAATTCCCACTATTGATTTACATAAGTATTCCTATCCCTTTTCATTTTCTTTTTATTATTAATTTTCGAAACCCATAAACATTTAATCTGCCTAACTGAGATTTACAAGGTGACCATAGCTTGCTTCATACCAACAATCTCTGTGGGATCGACCCTTACTCATGTAAGGTATTACTTGGATGACCCAGTACACTTGCTGGTTAAGTTGAACGGAGTTATGATCACACCAGGGATTATTAAGATCCCAATTCATCACACCATGATCTCTTTGGGGTATTTTTGATTTCATACAAATACAAAGAGACCAACTTTAAGGATCACAATTTCGTCCACCATTCACCAATATGAACCACCTTCCAATTACAATACCCTTCCCTCAAACAATGAACTTCTCTTCCACCACCACCTCCCGATGAAGCCCTCATGCTAGAACTAAGAGATCTTGAATCTCGTATCTTAAGGCAACATGAGGAGGATGAAAAGAAGTTTAAGGAGCTAGGAGCCAAGATGTCTATCATGGTAGAAGCCGTTAGCAACATAGTCTCATCCTGCCTAAGCTTGCACGATTAAGGCACTCCCATCGCTGAATGTGGATAAGCAACCAAAGAGCTTAGTAAGGGAGTGAAATTGGAGCTTCAAGGTGGAAAAGAAGAGTTCAAGCAAGAAGTGCAACAAGAGGAGAAGGTGGAGATGATTGAACCAAAGGAAGTAGTGGCTGGAACCTTAGGATATGTTGAGTACATAGAGGAATCACAAATTGAAGAACCTTCTTCCATGGAGTTTGAAGTTGATGTTAAGGAGAGTGCACAACCTCCAAGGCACAATGTGATTGAAGAATTGGAAGAAGTGTCCCAAGCAATAGGCCCTCCTATTTATGATGATTTCGCATCAACATATGATCCTTTTGAATTTGAGGAATCCTTCCCCACTATACTTGGAATTGATGATGAGGTAGATTTTACTAAACCTCCTATCTATGATTTGAGTGATGGGGAAGAGATTGAAGGCATTGGTGAAGAAGAATAGGAACTTGAGGAAGTTTGGTAACAGGTAAAGCTTGAAGAATCTTTCCAAGTGGTGGAAGCCTCTAGAAGAGGATGGACGGGAGTAGAGCGCGCCTTGTCAAAATCATTGGGAACATCTCCACCTAGGTTGTCATCTAATCCTTCATTCAAGTGGGTAAAACTTCTAACTCTTAGCTTTATTATCCCACTTGAATTTGATTTGCTTGAGACGGATGGCCAACTTAGGGTGCTTTGTGGTATTAGGCGTAAAAGGAGGATGTTTAGTGGTTGGCGTTGTAAGTCTAGGCTCATTATGGTTGAAGCTTCAAGAAGCAAGGGTTGGACTAGTGCTCAATTGGATGGGTCTAGGAGGATAGTTTGGTGCTTCCATGAGAATTCATCTCTCTCACCACCCGGAGGAAATCACCATGATCAACTCAAAGACGGGTGTGAAAATAAAGTGTGGGATCCCGGCTTACAATAAGAGGATCACTTTTGGGAGCCCATGGCTTGTGAGGAACTCCATCAAGGCTTGGAGTTATTGACTTTGGAAGATAGAGCTTATTAGAAGTCCAAGCATTGGTGGATGTTCAAGGATGGATTCAAGCACAAGCCACCTTGATGGAGAGCTCCCCATAAGTCCAACTTAAGGACAATAAACAAAAGTGCTAGGTGGGAGACACCCCACCATGGTAACATCTTTTCATTTTTCTCTTTTGTACATATTGGTAAAATAGGTTTAATTTCATATTTTGTTTGAGTAGTTGAGTTCATTTTTGGAGTTTAGTATGTTAAATAAGGTTTTATGATGTTTTGGTAGTTGTTTAGAGGTTTGGAATGCTTGGTTTGGTGCAAGAACTTGAAAATTTTTGAAAAATAGAGCACCAACCCACGCGTACGTGTCACCCACGCATACGCGTGCCCCAAGTATTTTCGACCATTCACGCGCACACGTGCACCACGCGTATGCGTGGATTGGAAGTTTCACCCTTCCATACATTTTCCAGAGAGTTATGCCTAAAGTGTGCCAGACTTGTGTTCGAGGCACAAGTCAACCCACGCGTACGCGTGTTTCGCGCATACGCGTCGACTCTCTGCTTTTCCATGCACGCGTATGCGTCACTCGCGCATATGCGTCGCTACCATTTTATCAATCCATGCTTACGTGTACATGACGCACATGCGTGGGTTGCCCTGTTTCACCCACCTTCTTTTCTTTTCCTCTTCCCATTTCTTTCCTTCTTCTCTTCTCTTTCCACCCTTCAATCATCATCCAACACTACCAAACATCATCCATAACCACTTCTTTTAGTTAGTTAGTTAATTGTTTAATTAGTACATTTTCATTTTGTTTTCTATTTTTCTTTATAAGTGTTGGATTATTAATCTTGTTTACTATTTCTTGCTGCTCACAATTGCTTGAGTAATTGCTTGAATGCTTTCATGCTTCTTTACTACTTGTTTGGTTGACTTAACCTACAAGTCTTTTGAAGTACTTCAAGCACACTAGAATGAGTGAAGTGCATACCTCCTTTGTGTAATTATGACATAGCATTCTATGCTAATGTGTGTGTTCTAAACGGCGCCTAATTTAGAATTCACATACTTGTTTCATTAACGTCACGCTAATTCGCTCACTGAATCCTAGTGCTTTACCTCATTCCAACAATCTATGCTTCCTTGCTTGTGCATTTAGTTGTCTTATTATCTCCTGTTTTTTATTTTCAGGATAAGTCATCATAAGCAAAAATGGAAGCGAAAAAAAGGACATGCAGCAACCGGTTGACCTACCAGCTGAAGGTAGCAACTAGGAAAGTCACCGTACCCCCTTGCTCATATTTGAGTGCACCAAGGACGGTGCAAACTTTTAAGTGTGGGGAAGTCATCCGACCAGTCGGCGTTTTTGGGTAAAAAGTTTCTAATCCCAACACTTTTGCATTTCATTTTAGGATTTTTAGTTGCACTTTCTTGCATTGCATATGTATATATTAAGCTTAGTCAAAATAATGATATTTTCCAAGGATTTTACCTATAGGGCACCCCAATTGATGAAAAAAAAATTTTAGAACTTGCTTGAATCATATACATTGTGGATCATGTTTTTGAGCTAAGAACACAAGCATGTGAGATTTGAGCCTAATTGTGTGGTGACATCATATAACCCCTTATTTTCATTCTTGTGTGCATTATTCTCTTTCTATGATTGTAATCTTTGATTTGTTTAATTCTATATGTCCATTATTTTGTGTATACATGCACTTACATGATTGAGGTCGTTGTTTCAATTAGCTCACTTACCCAAATAGCCTTACCTTTTATCTTCCATTGTTAACCAATTTTGAGCCTATGCTTAACCCACTTGTTCTTAATTTTAGCACATTACAAGCCTAAAGCGAAAAATAATATATGTCCTTATTTGGATCTTTGATTGGCTTAGGCTAGTGAGAGTGCTCATCATGTAAGTTTGGGGAAACTTAGGAACATTGGTTGGGATGAAAGTGTATTTTTGTATTTTTGTCAAAATTTTGGGAATTGGGTACATACTCATGTGTTTATTAAATGTAAAACCATATGCATTGATACTTTTGTATATACTTTATTGAAAAAAGAAAAAAAATAATATATATATATATCAAAAGAAAAAATAGAAAAAGAAAGAAAAAGACAAGCAATAAAAAGGGACAAAATGCCCCAAGTAAAGCTCAATAAAAATCAATGCATATGTGTAGTGACCAAAAGTAGAATGCATGAGTGTGTGAAAAAGTGAAGAATGGGTAGTTAGGTTAGCTTTGAATTGTATAGGCTATTATACAGGTTAGGTTAGAAGCTTAGGTTAATCAAAGATTCAAATTCTAGTCCACTTGACCATATGCATCCTTACATTGACCCTAGCCCCATTACAACCTACGGGAAAGACCTCATGATATTTGTATGCATGCGTGAAATAATTGTTGATTGTTAGATGAAAAATAAATCTTGGAAAGCATGATTAGGGGAGAATTGAGTGAATCAACCCCATACACTTGAGTGACTAGAGCGGATACACATCCAGTGAGGGTTCGATTGCTCAATCCATGTTTCCACCCAAGATCATCTATTCTTGCAAGTTTGTAAAATCTTTCAATAATTCAATTCAATTGTGGGTTTGATTTGACTGCTATGGCTTTAGCCCTTGTACTTATATATGTATTCTTGGAAGTTGACTTATTTTGACCAAGTAGTTGCATTCATTTAGATAGATTGCATGTAGATAGGTTGTATTTAGGTAGTTTACATTGAATAAATGTTGGTACCCTTTGCTTCTTTCTTGAGTTTAGCATGAGGACATGCTTAGTTTAAGTGTGGAGACGTTTGATAAACCCCAATTTTGTGGTTTATCTTATGCTTATTTCGGGGGATTTTATCAACTTTTCTCACATTTATTCAATAAAATAGTATGGTTTTGTAATCCTCCCTAAATTTGTGCTTAAGTGTGAAAACATGCTTTTTAAGTCTTAAAATAGCTAAATTTAATTCACTTTAATTCCATTCGATGCCTTGATATGTTTGCTAAGTGATTTCAGGTTTAGAAGACAAAGATTGGATTGAAGGAAAGAAGGAAAAGCATGCAAAGTGGAAAAACTCATGAAGAAATGAAGGAACCGTAAAAGCTGTCAACCCTGACCTCTTCGCACTCAATCGACCATAAATTGAGCTACAGAGGTCCAAATGAGGCGGTTTAAGTTGTGTTGTAAAGCTAACATCCGGGGCTTCAAAATGATATAAAAGTTGCCATCGTTGCCTGTGCTTAGGGACGCATACGCGCACATGACGCGTCTGCATTGGTTGTTGCACGTGACCCATTAAAAGTAACTCGTGGCCAGCGATTTCTGAAGCATTTTGGGCCCAATCCAACTTATTTCTGATGCTATTTCATGTAGAATTCAAGCTTGGGCAAGGGGGAGCAAATGTTTGGAGTTTTTGGTATCATGTAGCTTAGTTTCTAGAGAGAGAAGCTCCATCTTCTCTCTAGATTTAGGGTTTTTAGGGTTATTTTCAGCTTAGGTCTAAGGTTCAATTGTTCTTTTCATCTTGTTTCCTTTATAATTTCTTGTTCTAATGCTTCAATCCTTCTTGGTTCTCTTGTTAATTTTACTTTCATGTCTCTTGTATGTTGATGAATGCTCATGTTGGATTTGAATCCCTTTTAATGTAATTTAATGTTTGATGTTCTTTTATTGTTGATTTGAGTTGTGAATTTACTTTTCTTGCAATTGGTAGTTGGTAGATTTATTATTCTTGCACTTTTACCAAGCTTTCATTTCATACCCACCAAGTGTTTGACAAAATGCTTGGTTGGATGTTAGTGTAGATTTTTTAGCATTCTTGGCTTGTGATGTGTGGAAAGCGATCCGACACAAAACTCTCCGGCAAGTGTATCGGGTCGCATCAAGTAGTAATTACTCACATGAGTGAGGTCGATCCCACAGGGATTGAAGGATTGAGCAATTTTAGTTAGGTGGTTGATTTAGTCAAGCAAACAAGTGTTGATTTGAGTGATTTGTATCCAACAGAAGCTAAATTGCATGAAATTTAAAGGGAGAGTGATAATTGACTATAAATTAAAGGACAAAGGAAGTAAAGAGGCTGAATCTTAAATTGCAAGTAATATAAATAACAGAAGCTTAGATTGTAAGAAATGTAAATTGCTTGAATCATAAAGGGCTTTGGGAGCTGGGATTGCAGAAATTAAACAAGAGAAAGTAGATGACAATCAATCAAAGAAGTAAAAGATGAATTAAAATGCAGCAGATCTAATCAGAAAAGAAGAATTGCTCGAAAAGCAAAACAGAAAGTAAATTTAGCTCAATTGCAATAACTAAAAGAGAAAGTGAAGATCTCAGGAGTTGAATGAGACTAGAGAACAAGTCTAGATCTCAATTTCTTCCTTGATCCAACAGAAAATAATTGCAGAAGAAGTAGAAATGAAAACAGTAAAAGAAACTTTGATCCAAATCATAATTCTTTGAAATTATGCAGAAAGTAAACAAAAAGAGAACTTAGATCAAGAATGAAACAAAATTCCTTCTATTCTCAATCCAAGATTCAAAAAAAAGAATGAAGAGTGTAGAAGTAAGAACAAGGAAAAAGAGAACTCAATTCTCTCCTCCAATTCCCCAAATCCCAAAGCTAAAATCTCCCAAAGATAAAAAAAGTTAAAGGTAAAAGGTAAAAAAAGTCAAAAGGTCCAAAAAAAAGTTCTCTCTAAATCAAACTAACTTCTATTTATACACTTCCTATTTTTGGATTTTAGAATTTGGAATGGGCTTTTTAATTTTGTGAAGAATTTAATTTAATTGAAATTTTGGTTGAATTTTTTATGATGGGCCACACACCCAGTAGAGTGCTCGGTGAGTGGCAAGAGCGCCGCATTTCCCTTTGCTAGCCTTCCAATTTTTGCGTGACACATTCCTTGGACACGCATCAGGACAATGCTCAGTGATTTGGGGGAGCGCAGCATCCATGTTGCCTTGTTGGTGTGTCAAATTAGGCGCTCCAAGCTCCTGGCCGTGTCAAATTGTTGCGCGCATCTAGCTCCTTGGCTAAGCAATAGCGCTCGGTGAACACCAAGAGCGCAGCATCCATGTTGCCTTGGTGAGGTCCCAGCTTCGAATCTCGCTGGATGCACTTCAGCCAATTTCCTTGTGAAATAAACAAAGGCAGTGGCTCCCCCTTGAGTGCAAGTCCCTGGTTCGAATCCTTGCTGAACCCTTTTGCCTATTTTCCTTGTAAAGGATTGTAGCACTCCTTCCTTGCTTCTTTGTGGAGTTCCCTGGTTCGAACCTTTGCCAAACCATTTTGGCTCATTTCTTTTTGCACATAGCACTCCTCTTGTTACCTTGCTCATGGGTTCGATCCTTGGTGGCTTCATTAGCAAATATGTCCCCTTGAATTAAATTGGAACGGAGCCCGATAAAGTCATTTGTGTTAACCGAGCATTGTGATTTTTCCTTGCTTCTTTGGTGCTCGGATAACAAGGAGAGCACAGCATTCCTTGCTTTGCTTCCTTGGCCCTCTTATTGAGAGTGCTGAGCTCTTTGAGAGAGCGCTATAGCTTCTCCCTTGATGTGCCACGCTTTCCTTCTTCCATAGGCCACACTTTTCTTCTTCCTTAGGCCACGCTTTTCTTGTTTCTTTATCTTCTTCACCTACAAGTAATCAAAACAAACAATCAAAGTATCACCAAATTCACAAGGTTCATAAATCATTCAAAACCCAACTAATTTTAGCTTAAACCTCATGATTTAGTGTCAAATAAAGGATGGTTGATTGATTTAACAAAACCATGCAATTCCACTCCAAACCACTTACTTATAATGCAAGAAAGTGCATAAAACCTAATGAAACAAGTGAAAAATGCTTGAAAAGCTAGCATAAGATGACTTGTCATCACAACACCAAACTTAAACCTTGCTTGTCCCCAAGCAAGCATCAAATATAAGAGAAAATGAAATGAAACAGAGAAGTATGCATATCCTTATTTAGCAGATAGTTGAACTTGATTCATGAGGTTTTATGCAGACAATGGTAGCTCATTTATCACTTGCTGCTATATAGGAAATGTTCCCTTAAAGGTTCACTAAGGTTGCTGCTATAATGCTTTGCTTTTGCTTGATCCCTTGCTAGCTTTTCCTTTCTTATTTTGCTTAGAGAGCTTATTACTCATTGAAGGCTTCGTGGCAAATGTTGCAGCAGCCTTTGGCTTAGTTTTGCTCAACATTTCTTCACCACAGACACATGGCTCACATTTTCTTCCTAGGAGCATTGATGCCCAGCATCTCTTTGGATTACTAAGTGTTTTGTAGCTAGGTTGTTCTTGATAGTGGACTTTTGGTTGGCAATCCCAAATCAGTTAGGTGGCCAAGTTTCAAAATACTCCTCAGAACCTACTTGTCCAAGCATATCCTAGTACACAAACACCACAGGCATATGTCCTAGGGTCCAAGCTATTGGTGTCTAACCTTATTGTTTGTTTCTTTGCCAATTCTTGGCTTTTCTCTTTCTTTTCTTTTTGCTTTGATTCATTCTTAAGGGATTTCTATTAATAGCAGACTTTGTACCAGCAAGCTAGTTCATACTTCAAGGAACATGTCATTATGCAGCATTTATTTCATGAGCTATTCATTAAATCAAGCAAATACCACCACTAACTTTCATTCAAACTTCTACAACATTGGACATTCACTTTCTAAATCAAACATTTTCCTTTTATTCAAGCAACAGGGAAACAAAACAAAATTCAAGCTAATGATGGATGACAGACATTATGTAGATCAGCATTCATAGCAAGCATTTCTACGTACAACTAAATGAACACTTTAGCCAAACATATAGGGATTCCCAATTTGAAATATTTCTCTGCAATAGGGATTAGATGCAAATACAACCTGTTGGGTTGCAACTTTTCATTTTTCCTTCTGTTGTGTCCCTTTTGAGTCCCAATGCAGACTGTCTTCAATTATTGGTTGTTTTCCTGCATAATCCTCAAAAGTTGCTTGCTTCTCAAGCCCTTAAGCAAATGGTTAGTATGCATGAATTGGGTATGGCTTTTGAACTTACTTTGGTGTGTGAACACCAAACTTAGTCCATTGTCATAGTTTCTTATGCATCAAGTTAGCCATATGTGAAACCCTTTTGTTTTTGCTAAGGGTAATAAAACTAAAGACTAGAAAATAGCACGTTGATTAAATGGTTTATCTGATTGCTTGGAGCTAGCATTATGCAGAAGGTGAGAATGTGTTTTTAAATGAGATTTTTGGTGGAACACCAAACTTAGCATCCTTCATTCTCTCTCAAATTGTTTTGGTGTGCAACACCAAACTTAGCTCCTTACAATACAGATAAAACTAATTAACCTTTTTATTGAAATAGTTGAAAAAGAGAATTACCTCAGGTTGGGTTGCCTCCCAACAAGCGCTCCTTTATTGTCACTAGCTTGACATCTTTCATTCTTACTCAATTCAGGTTTTGGACATCCTTTTCTTTGTCCTATTGTCCTCCCAAGTAATGCTTTACCCTGTGACCATTTGCTGTGAAATGACTCTTTATTGCTTCATCTAGCAAATCAAGGCTTCCATAAGGAAAGACCTTTGTCATCAAGTATGGTATCAGTCCATTTGGATTTGAGCTTGCCAGGGAAAACCTTAAGCCTGGAATTATATAAGAGTACTTGCTGTCCTGGTTTGAACTCCTTCTTTGAAATTTTCTTGTCATGCCACCTCTTAGTTTTTTCTTTGTATATCTTAGCACTTTCATAAGCATCTAGCCTAAACTCATCCAACTCATTTAGTTGTAGTAGCCTCTTCTCCCTTGCTGCTTAAGAATCAAGGTTGAGGAGTTTAGTGGCCCAAAAAGCTTTATGTTCAAGATCTATAGGGAGGTGGCAAGACTTGCCATATAACAGCTGAAAAGGGGACTTCCCAATATGAGTTTTGAATGCTGTCCTATATGCCCAGAGTCCATCATCTAGCTTCCTAGTCCAATCTTTCCTAGTTGCTCCCACAGTCTTCTCCAAAATCCTCTTCAATTCCCTATTAGCAAGCTCTGCTTGGCCATTGGTCTGTGGGTGATATGGTGTGGCAACTTTATGCATCACCCCATATTTGTAGAGTAGTTTCTCCATCTGTTTGTTGCATAAATGGCTGCCACCATCACTAACCAGACCCTTAGGTACTCCATACCTAGTGAATATGTGCTTCTTTAGGAATTGAAGGACAACTTGTGCATCACATGTGGTTGTGGCTATAGCTTCCACCCACTTTGAGACATACTCCACTGCTACAAGTATGTATTTGAAAGAGTATGAGGGAGGAAAAGGGCCCATGAAGTCAATGCCCCATAAATCAAAGAGTTCTACCTCCAAGATGTAGTTTTGGGGCATCTCACTTCTTTTTGTTAATCCTCCACCCCTTTGGCACTCATTGTATTGATGAACAAATTCTCTAGCATCTTTAAATATGGTAGGCCAATAAAATCTGCTTTGAAGTACTTTGGCTGCTGTTCTTTCTGGCCTAAAATGTCCACCATAGGCTGAACCATGATAGTGCCACAATATGCTTCTCATCTCACCTTCAGGAACATATTTCCTTATCATCCCATCTGAACATCTTCTGAATAAGAATAGTTCATCCCATAGGAATTTCTTTACTTTATTAAGTAGCTTTTTCATTTGTTGCTTGATGAATTCCTTAGGAATCTTTCTTCCAACCTTATAGTTTGCAATGTCTGCAAACCAAGGGGCTTGTTGAATCTGTAAGAGATGTTCATCTGGGAAGCTTTCATTTACTGGATGTGAAGCTTCTTGGATTGTTTCTTGTGGCAATCTTGATAGATGATCAGCAACTTGGTTCTCACTACCCTTTCTGTCTTTTATTTCAATGTCAAACTCTTGTAGGAGTAATATCCATCTGATAAGTTTTGGTTTAGCATCCTATTTTGACATCAAATACTTAAGGGCAGCATAGTCAATGTAAACTACAATTTTGGATCCAATCAAGTATGATCTAAACTTATCAAATACATAAACCACAGCCAATAATTCTTTCTCTGTTGTGGTGTAATTTTTTTGAGCTTCATTCAATACTTTGCTTGCATAATAGATGACATGATGCAAGTTTCCCTTCCTTTGTCCCAACACAGCACCAATTGCAATGTCACTTGCATCACACATGAGTTCAAAGGATAATCCCTAATCTGGGGGTGTGATTATTAGTGCAATGGTGAGTCTGGTTTTTAAAGTGTCAAAGGCATGCTGACAGCTTTTATAAAAAACGAAAGGATTATCAACCATCAACAAATTGCTTAATGGTTTGGCTATTTTTGAAAAATCCTTGATAAATCTTCTATAAAATCCAACATGTCCTAAGAAACTTCTAACAGCTTTCACATTAGTTGGTGGAGGGAGTTTCTCTATGATTTCTACCTTTGCCTTGTCAACTTCTATCCCTTTTCTTGAAACTTTGTGGCCAAAAATAATCCCTTCAGGTATCATAAAATGACATTTTTCCCAATTTAAAACCAAATTGGTTTCTTAGCACCATTTCAAGACAAGGGTAAGATGATGCAAGCAAGTATTAAAAGTGTCACCAAAAATAGAGAAATCATCCATGAAAACTTCAATAAACTTTTCTACCATATCCGAGAAGATTAATAGCATGCATCTTTGAAATGTTACTGGAGCATTACATAGTCCAAAAGGCATCCTTCTATATGCAAAAACTCCAAAAGGGGTAGGTGAAAGATGTCTTCTCTTGATCCATGGGGTCAACCACTATTTGATTATAACCAAAATACCCACAAAGAAGTAGTAATATACATGGCCAGCTAGCCTCTCAAGCATTTGGTCAATGAAAGAGAGAGGGAAGTGATCTTTGCATGTGGCATCATTCAGCCTCCTATAGTCAATGCACATCCTCCATCCTGTCACAGTTCTTGTGGGAATGAGCTCACTCTTCTCATTAACAATAACTGTCATCCCACCTTTCTTTGGTACCACTTGAACTGGGCTTATCCATGAGCTGTCAGAGATAAGATAGATAATCCCAGCATTTCATAACTTCATTACTTCCTTCTGAACAACTTCTTTCATTGTGGGATTTAGCCTCCTTTGTTAAACCACTGGTTTGGAATTATCTTCCAAAAGGATTTTATGCATGCAAACTGCAGGGCTAATACCCTTCAAGTCATCAATGGTCCATCCTAATGCATCTCTATGAGCCTTTAGTACATTAAGGAGCTTTCCTTCTTCTTCTTCAGTCAGGGAAGAGTTGATGATCACTAGAAAGCTATCTGGTGTGCCAAGGAATGCATATTTAAGATGAATAGGAAGAGGCTTCAATTCTTTTTTTGGCACTTCTTCCTTCTTGTCTTGTTTCACCTCTTTCTCAATGGAGATTTCAGCCACTTGTGCTTCCATTGTCGCCTAATCTTCTTCTTCTTACTCTTGATGATTGGCTTCCAACATTTCTTCTACCAAAATTTCTATCATATCTAATAATTAAGTTAGTTGAATTGATGGCTTGCATTGAGCATAATTAATGTGTTTCGTAATACCAATTAGTATTGTTATAAAGAGCTCATTGAACAATAATTGAGTGGGTAATGCTAGGTAGACAAAACAAACAGCTAGAACTTGCTTTATTTAGCATTAATTAATTATCACAACAATTAATAAATGCTAAGTAAGACAAATTATGGCTATTTTTGGCTATTTTTTTTGTTACCAAACATTTTTCTAATTGAATACTGATAGGAATGATACAACTAACCTTACTGGGTTTCATTTCATATGGTCATGTGATCTTCTTCCTCATGGGGATGTTGCATGGCTTTGAAAATATTGATGACCATTTGTTCATTGTGCACTCTGAAGATCATTTCGCCCTTCTCCACATCAATAATAGCTCTTGCTGTGGCTAGAAATGGCCTTCCCAGGATGATTGAATTGTTTCCTTCCTCTTCTGTATCCAAAATCATAAAGTCTGCAGGGAAGATAAACTCTCCAACCTTCACCAATAAGTTTTCCACAATGCCATTGGGTATCTTGATTGATCTGTCGGCCATCACCAAAGACATCCTAGTAGGTTTGAGTTCCTCTATGGCAAGCTTTCTCATTATTGATAAGGGCATCAAATTGATACTAGTACCAAGATCACAGAGAGCTTTGTCTAAAGTCATCTTGCCTATGGTACATGAAACTACAAAACTCCCTGGATCTTTAAGCTTTGGTGGAATACCCCCTTGAATAACAGCACTGCATTTTCCTGTGAGAAGCACTGTCTTCTTCTCTTGCCAACTTCTCTTTTTGTTGATAAGTTCCTTCAAGAATTTTGCATATAGAGGCATCTGCTCTAATGCCTCAGCCAGTGGAATATTAATCTCCAATTTTTTGAAGACTTCAAGGAATTTAGGGAAGTGTTGATCTTTGGTCTCCTTGTTGAACCTTTGGGGATATGGCAAGGGGAGGTGTGAAAGTCTTCACTCCCTGCCTTTGTTCTTGAGATGGTTCTTACATTATCTGCTTCCCTTTCCTTGAGATTTGTGGCTACGTCTCTCCCTCTTTAGGCTTCTCTTGATCATCCTTCTCTTTGAGCTTCTCTGAAGTATGCTTGCTTGTTGTCATTTCTTTGTTGTTGGCTTCCTCATTCTCTGTTAGCTTTTTGTTGCTTTCCATAGGCTTCTTGGTTGCCTCTTTGTGATTCACCAAGGTTCTTCCACTCCTTAGCTATATGGCTGGTGCACGAAATTGTGATCAATACTTTTCACAACTCAAATAATCCCCGGTGATGAATCCAAAAACTTGGTGTTCAATACCATGGCATAAACACAACTTCGCACAACTAACCAGCAAGTGTACTGGGTCGTCCAAGTAATAAACCTTACGCGAGTAAGGGTCAATCCCACAGAGATTGTTGGTATGAAGCAAGCTATGGTCACCTTGTAAATCTTAGTCAGGCAAACTCAAATGGTTATGAATGATGAATAAAACATAAAGATAAAGATAGAGATACTTATGCAATTCATTGGTGGGAATTTCAGATAAGCGTATGGAGATGCTATGTTCCTTCTGTCTCTCTGCTTTCCTACTGTCTTCATCCAATCCTTCTTACTCCTTTCCATGGCAAGCTGTATGCAAGGGTTTCACCGTTGTCAGTGGCTACCTCCCATCCTCTCAGTGAAAATGTTCAACGCACGCTGTCACAGCACGGCTATTCATCTGTCGGTTCTCAATCAGGTTGGAATAGAATCCAGTGATTCTTTTGCGTCTATCACTAACGCCCAGCCTTCAGGAGTTTGTAGCTCGTCACAGTCATTCAATCATTGAATCCTACTCAGAATACCACAGACAAGGTTTAGACCTTCCGGATTCTCTTGAATGCCGCCATCAATTCTAGCTTATACCACGAAGATTCCGGTTAAAGAATCCAAGAGATATCCACCCAATCTAAGGTAGAACGGAGGTGGTTGTCAGGCACACGTTCATAGGTGAGAATGATGATGAGTGTCACGGATCATCACATTCATCAAGTTGAAGAACAAGTGATATCTTAGAACAAGAACAAGCAGAATTGAATAGAAGAACAATAGTAATTGCATTAATACTCGAGGTACAGCAGAGCTCCATACCTTAATCTATGGTGTGTAGAAACTCCACCGTTGAAAATACATAAGAATAAGGTCTAGGCATGGCCGAATGGCCAGCCTCCCATGATCTAAGAACTAGACGTCCAAAGATGATCTAGAGATCTAGAGTGATCAAAAGATGAAAATACAATAGTAAAAGGTCCTACTTATAGAGAACTAGTAGCCTAGGGTTTACAGAAATGAGTAAATGACATAAAAATCCACTTCCGGGCCCACTTGGTGTGTGCTTGGGCTGAGCATTAAATCTTGGGCCACTTGTCAAGCCCACTTGGTGACTTTGAACGCCGATTTGGGCCATCAAATCTTGGGCAAAGTATGGACTATCATATATTGCTGGAAAGCCCAGGATGTCTACTTTCCAACAGAGCGTGCCAATTGGGCTTCTGTAGCTCCAGAAAATCCACTTCGAGTGCAGGGAGGTCAGAATCCAACAGCATCTGCAGTCCTTTTTAGTCACTGAATCAGATTTTTGCTCAAGTCCCTCAATTTCAGCCAGAAAATACCTGAAATCACAAAAAACACACAAACTCATAGTAAAGTCCAGAAAAGTGAATTTTAACTAAAAACTAATAAAAATATACTAAAAACTAACTAGATCATACTAAAAACATACTAAAAACAATGCCAAAAAGCGTACAAATTATCCGCTCATCACAACACCAAACTTAAATTGTTGCTTGTCCTCAAGCAACTGAAAATCAAATAAGATAAAAAGAAGAGAATATACAATGAATTCCAAAAACATCTATGAAGATCAGTATTAATTAGATGAGCGGGGCTTTAGCTTTTTGCCTCTGAATAGTTTTGGCATCTCACTCTATCCTTTGAAATTCAGAATGATTGGCTTCTTTAGGAACTCAGAATCCAGATAGTGTCATTGATTCTCCTAGTTAAGTATGATGATTCTTGAACACAGCTACTTATTGAGTCTTGGCCGTGGCCCAAAGCACTCTGTCTTCCAGTATTACCACCGGATACATACATGCCACAAACACATAATTGGGTGAACCTTTTCAGATTGTGACTCAGCTTTGCTAGAGTCCCCAACTAGAGGTGTCCAGGGTTCTTAAGCACACTCTTTTTGCCTTGGATCACAACTTTATTTCTTTCTTTTTCTTTCTTTTTCTTTCTTTTTTTTCGATTTTTTTCTCTCTTTTTTTTGTATTCACTGCTTTTTCTTGCTTCAAGAATCATTTTTATGATTTTTTCAGATCCTCAGTAACATGTCTCCTTTTTCATCATTCTTTCAAGAGCCAACCTTCATGAACCACAAATTCAAAAGACATATGCACTGTTTAAGCATACATTCAGAAAACAAAAATATTGCCACCACATCAAAATAATTAAACTGTTATAAAATTCAAAATTCATGCAATTCTTCTCTTTTTCAATTAAGGACATTTTTCATTTAAGAATGGTGATGGATTCATAGGACATTCATAACTTTAAGGCATAGACACTAAGACACTAATGATCACAAGACACAAACATAGCTAAACATAAGCATAATTTTCGAAAAACAGAAAATAAAGAACAAGGAAATTAAAGAACGGGTCCACCTTAGTGATGGCGGCTTGTTCTTCCTCTTGATGATCCTATGGAGTGCTTGAGCTCCTCAATGTCTCTTCCTTGTCTTTGTTGTTCCTCTCTCATGATTCTTTGATCTTCTCTAATTTCATGGAGGAGGATGGAGTGTTCTTGGTGCTCCACCCTTAGTTGTCCCATGTTGGAACTCAATTCTCCTAGGGAGGTGTTTAGTTGCTCCCAATAGTCTTGTGGAGGAAATTGCATCCCTTGAGGCATCTGAGGGATTTGATGATGAGAGGGGTCTCTTGTTTGCTCCATCCTCTTCTTAGTAATGGGCTTGTCCTTATCAATGGGGATGTCTCCCTCTATGTTAACTCCAACTGAATAACAGAGGTGACAAATGAGATGAGGAAAGGCTAACCTTGCCAAGGTAGAGGACTTGTCTGCCACCTTATAAAGTTCTTGGGATATAACCTCATGAACTTCTATTTTTTCTCCAATCATGATGCTATGAATCATGATAGCCCGGTCTATAGTAACTTCAGACCGGTTGCTAGTGGGGATGATTGAGCGTTGGATAAACTCCAACCATCCTCTAGCCACGGGCTTGAGGTCATGCCTTCTCAATTGAACCGGCTTTCCTCTTGAATCTCTCTTCCATTGGGCGCCCTCTTCACAAATGACTGTGAGGACTTAGTCCAACCTTTGATCAAAGTTGACCCTTCTAGTGTAAGGGTGTTCATCTCCTTGCATCATGGGCAAGTTGAATGCCAACCTTACATTTTTCGGACTAAAATCCAAGTATTTCCCCCGAACCATAGTAAGCCAATTCTTTGGATCCAGGTTCACACTTTGATCATGGTTCTTGGTGATCCATGCATTGGCATAGAACTCTTGAACCATTAAGATTCCGACTTGTTGAATGGGATTGGTAAGAACTTCCCAACCTCTTCTTCGGATCTCATGTCGGATCTCCGGATATTCACTCTTTTTGAGTTTTAAAGGGACCTCGGGGATCACCTTCTTCAAGGCCACAACTTCATAGAAGTGGTCTTGATGCACCCTTGAGATGAATCTCTCCATCTCCCATGACTCGGAGGCGGAAGCTTTTGCCTTCCCTTTCCTCTTTCTAGAGGTTTCTCCGGCCTTGGATGCCATAAATGGTTATGGAAAAACAAAAAGCAATGCTTTTACCACACCAAACTTAAAAGGTTTGCTCGTCCTCGAGCAAAAGAAGAAAGAAGAGAGTAGAAGAAGAAGAAATGAGGAGATGGAGATGGCTTTGTGGTTCGGCCAAAGGGAGAGAAGTAGTGTTTAGGTTGTGTGAAAATGAAGGAGTGAAGATGGGTTTATATAGGAATGGGGGGAGGGGTAGGGCTCGGTCATGTATGGGTGGGTTTGGGTGGGAAAGTGGTTTGAATTTGAATGGTGAGGTAGGTGGAGTTTTATGAAGGATGGATGTGAGTGGTGAAGAGAAAGATGGGATTTGATAGGTGAAGGGTTTTTGGGGAAGAGGTGTTGAGGTGATTGGTGAATGGGTGAAGAAGAGAGAGAGTGTTGGGGTAGGTGGGGATCTTGTGGGATCCACAGATCCTGAGGTGTCAAGGAAAAGTCATCCCTGCACCAAGTGGCGAGCAAAATTGCTCTTTGTGCCAATTCTGGCGTTAAACGCCGGGCTGGTGCCCATTTCTGGCGTTTAACGCCAACTTCTTGCCCTTTTCTGGCGTTTAACGCCAGTCTGGTGCCCCTTTCTGGCGTTAAACGCCCAGAATGGTGCCAGACTGGGCGTTAAACGCCCATCTGCTAGCCTTACTGGCGTTTAAACGCCAGCAAGATCTTCCTCCAGGGTGTGCTATTTTTCTTTCTGTTTTTCATTCTGCTTTTGCTTTTTCAATTGATTTTGTGGCTTCTCATGATCATCAACCTACAGAAAAGATAAAATAACAAAGGAAAATAAATAAAATATAACATTGGGTTGCCTCCCAACAAGCGCTTCTTTAATGTCAGTAGCTTGACAAAGGGCTCTCATGGAGCCTCACAGATGCTCAGAGCCATGTTGGAACCTCCCAACACCAAACTTAGAGTTTGAATGTGGGGGTTCAACACCAAACTTAGAAGTTGGTTGTGGCCTCCCAACACCAAACTTAGAGAAAATTATGCATGAACGGAGCACTTATCAGGCCTAGAATCCTCTATCCAGCCCTAGCTACCTAACAGCAAGTATATCTATCTAACCTAACATACAAAATCTGAATTCAAACTAACTAACATGCAATTACAGTAATTAGCATAAATGAACAATAAAAAGGAAAAACAGAGAAATAACAGAATTGGAGCAGGAACCTGGGAGCAGGGGAACTAAGAATGGAAGGTAGAATAGGGGGCAATAGAGATAGAAACTGGCACCGCCGTGATCAGTGACGGTGAAGGCCGCCGGCGCGGTGGTTTGGCCGGAAGAATGAGAGATGGAGGGGGAAAGGGTCGGTGATGGTGAAAGGGGAGAGTGATAGGGGAATGTGCAGGAAGGGTAGAGATGGAGCGAGCCGCCGGCAGTGGTGACAGTGTGGCGGCGGAGATGGTGGCGCGGTGGTGGTTGGTGTTCGGGCGGGGGTGGATGGACGAGAGAGAGAATGTAGTGAGTGGTGATGAAAGAGAGAGAGAAAAAAAAGAAAGGCAGCGGTGGAGATGGTGGGCCGACGGTGGTGGCTATCGCTGTTGCCGCGGCGGTATGGAAGTTGAGAGGAGGAAGAAGAAGATGGAGGTTGGGGGAAGGGGTTGTGCGACTGCGCAGTGTGCTACGCGTGCTAGGGTTATCCCTATTTTTGAATCGGCGCGCGCGCGTACTCTGCGCGTCTGCGTCCTTTGATGAAACTTGGGTGCCTACGCGTGCGCGTATAGTGCGCTGAAGCGTGGACGAGCTAAATAGGAAGGGACGCGTACGCGTATAGGGTGCGCACGCGTGCATGGAGTTGGGTTAGGGGCTTAGAGTTGGCCCAACTCAGGCCTAACTCTCTCGAGAATGGCCTGGAAGTCGCGCAATCAGATCGGCGCGCACGCGGCATGTACGCGTCCGCGCGCAGTGAGAAAAATTGGGGTCCACGCGTGAGCGTGCAGTACGCTCTAGCGTGGATGGCATAACAGGTAAGGGCGCGTGCTCGTACAGTGCACGCACGCGTACATCAGATTGGGCCTGAGGCCTAGGAGGGGCTTGAGGCACGCCCAACTCTCGGGTCTGTGGCTTAGAGTGGTGGCAGCACGCACGGGCGCGCGCGCGGCAAGTGCGCGTCCGCGTACATTGTCAAGTTCTGAAATGGCGCGTTGGCGCAATGCGTGCGCTTGCGCAGATCGAGTTGGGCCTGGGGCCTAAAGCTAGCCTCGAATCGGCTCAACTCTCTGGGGTTTGGCTCAATCAATTGCAGCAGCAATTCGGCGCGGACGCGGCATGTGCGCGTCCGCGCGCGCTTCCATGTTCTCATAAACGGCGCGCACGCACGTGGTGCGCGTCCGCGTGGGTAAGGTTGGGCTCAAGGCATAACGTTTGCCCAAGGGAGGCCCAACTCTCGGGAGTGTGGCTCATGGTGCATCCACATAGGGACGCGTGCGCGTACATGGTGTGCGCGCGTCCACCCCCTTTTTTTTTCATGTCGGAAAACAAATTGCTGGATGCTCCCCTTAGTGTTCACAACTCTTATTCACTCAACATCATACAATTCATAAAAATGCAATTTTGCTATTATTCATCTACTACTAAACACAACATGCATGTGACTAAGCTATAATTAAGTTGTACAAACAAATTGTATGAAACATCTACCTACAATGGTAACTCAAATCACTTATTAAGTAAATGTAAAGGATTGGAAAGAGTTTACCATGGTGGGGTGTCTCCCACCTAGCACTTTTAGTTTAAGTCCTTAAGTTGGACATTTTGAGATGCTCGTTGTCATGGTGGCTTATGTTTGTATTCATCCTTGAATCTCCAAGGATCTTTGCTCCTCAATTGGTTGACAGAATTTCCAACCATTTTTATTAGGCTTGGGCAAAGTTCTACCCAAGATATGAGTTCCCCTATTTGGTCTTCACATAGCGAACCGGGATCCCATATCTTATTTTCGCATCCATCCGTTAGTTGAGTTCCATGATTTTGTCGGATGGTTGGTTGACATAAATGTGGTGGACACACAGAATTCTCTTTACTCCACCAATGCTTCCTTCTAGATCCATACGAGGTGATCTTTGTCCCAACATCATCCTTATACCTTGAGGCCTTGACCTTAATGAGCTTAACACCTACTTTCCAACCACTACACAACTCATTCTTGCTTTTAATTCCATAAAGAGTTCTAAGTTGACCATCATTTTCAATCAGACCATATTCAAGTGAGAAATTAAAGCTTAGGAATAGAGATTTTACCCACTTGAATGTTGTGTTGGATGGTAACTTGGGAAGGGAGGTTTCCCCACACTTAGACAATGCAAGGTCCACTTCCTTGTGCTCTTCGTTGATTGTTTCCACCTCTTCACAAGCTTCTTCAATTTCAACCTTTTCCCCTTTGTTACATGGCTTGGTGTTGACATATTGTTTAATGGGAGGTGATTCAACTTTGGATAGGAATTCATCGATGAATGAGTTCATCTCTTGATCAGCCTCTTCATATTCTCCAATTTCAATATATACCATGCCAACTTTTTCCTCTTGGTAGCTCTGTTTTGATTCACTCTCTTCTTCATTGTTCACCAAGGGTATGGGAGGTTGTGCACACTCTTCTATAATTTCAACTCCATGTCCAATGGGAGAGGATTCCATTGTAGAGAGAAATTTATCCATGATTGAATCCATCTCTTGATAAGCCTCTTCCAAGTCTCCAACGATGATATGCTTTGGAGGTTGCGCACCCTCCTCAACATCAATGTCAAGCTTCTTGGAAGAGTGCTCCATGGTGCTACATTCCCTTGGACTTTCAACATCTCCTAAATCTTCAACCACCTCTTCCTTTTCTTCAATGATCATAGGCTCCTCCAATTGTTCTAACACAAAATTTGACTCTCCCTTCTTTTCCACCGAATTTTCCAATTTCTCCTTCATGCTTTGCTCTTCTTTTGACTTTTCACATGTGGTCACGGAAATACCTTGAGTCTTCAAACATTGGTGGGTTAAAGTATGCACCACCTTGGTCAAATTGGTCACAAACTCAAGTGTATCCCGCTTCATGGCTTCTTGTCCTTGGAGTAACAAAGTGAGAGGATCGTCTATTGGGGCTTGGGGTGAATAGGAAGGTTCATTATTTTGGAGAGAGGGTTCATAGTAGGAAGGTGGTTCTTCTTGGTAAGGGTATGGAGATGGTGAGTGTTGAGGTGGTTCATGGTAGTAATCTTGATAGGGTTGTGGTGGGTCTAAAGGTTCTTGCTCATAATGGTCATAAAAATATGGTATGGATGATTGGTCATATGATGGATATGGATCATAGGAAGGTGCTTGGTATGGAAAGGCTTGTGAGAATGGTTGAGGTTCATGTTGAGGATGAGATTCATAAGCATATGATGGTGATTGTTTTGTGTCACAAGAAGAGTCATCATAGCCATTAAATTGACATGCATTAGGATGGAAATTATACCTATAAGTATCCGGAGGTTGTTGCCAATAGGAGTGATCAATTCCTTGAGGCTCCTCCCATCTTTGATGGTCCCATCCATGGTACATGTTGCCATTAAAGTCCACATTTCCTACAACACAATTAGAACCAAACTCAAAGCCAAAGTGAGAGTTCATGATGAGAGAACAAAATAAAACTAACAAAAATTAAGAAGCAAACAAAAGGTAAACCTATTCACAATATTTACATATGTACAATAACCAATAACATAACACCATTGCAAATCCCCGGCAACGGCGCCATTTTGACGAATGGATTTTTGACGGTTTAGAATTTCACTAATGAAATCTCGTTGTAAAGTATAGTTTCTAAACCAAGCAATAATCCTTTCATACAAAAATTTGTTTGTCACAAGTACAAACCCC
Organism: Arachis hypogaea; assembly: GCF_003086295.3. Taxonomy (NCBI): domain Eukaryota; kingdom Viridiplantae; phylum Streptophyta; class Magnoliopsida; order Fabales; family Fabaceae; genus Arachis; species Arachis hypogaea. The sequence goes on along the minus strand of NC_092039.1, from coordinate 32,408,291 downwards.
TAAAATTAATAACCGAAGTATTTAAACCTCGGGTCGTTCCCCCTAGGATTTACAATAAAGTGTCTTGTTATTGGTTGTGAGTTATCTTGGGGTTTTTGAGATTATAGACAAGAATTATAAATGGCAAGGGAAATAACCTAACAACTAATAAAGCTCTTGGCAAGATATGAGAACTAGAAGTCCTATCCTAGTTATCCTCCTCAATTGTGATAACAAATTATCCATTACTCCCACTTAGTTAACCTCTAACCATGGAGGAAAGTCAAGTGGATGAATCAATTTGATTCCTCAAGTCCTAATCAACTCCCAAAGGAATGACTAGCTTTAGAGGTATTCAAATCAATTAGCAACTTCTAATTATCAATCAACAAAAGGATTAGATAACTCAAGAGTCACTAATTACTCAACCAAAGCCAAGAGGAACAAAAGCTACACTAAAATCCTACCAAGCATTTCATCAAACACTTGGAAGGCATAAAAGAAAAGCATAGTAAATTGATAACAAGAATAGAATATAACTACAATTATTGCAAAGAATTAACAACAACAATCAAGGAAATCACAACTATCATGAATTACCTCAAATTGCATTATTGGAAGAAAACAAAGGAACAACAATATATCCAAAACAAAATGAAGAATTACAATTATCAAAGCACATAACTAGAAAGGGAGAGATGAGAAGATTAAGAATTGATAAAAGAAAATTGAATCAAAGCATGAATTAAATCTAGATCTAAGAAGAAAGATTATCCTAAACCTAATCCTAATCCTAGAGAGAAGTGAGAGTTTCTCTCTCTAGAAACTACTTCTAAAACTAACTATCTATCTAATTATCCCCTAATTAGTCTTTGGGTGTGAATGTGTATCAATCCCCTTCAATCCTTGGCTCTTATATGCATTTTGGCGCCAAAGTTGGTTGCTGAAAACCTTCCAAAATCGCCAGGCACGTGTTACATTAATGAGGTCATGTGCCACCATCGGCGCGTGAGCGCACGGTACGCGTGCGCGTCCTTGGCCTATTTCGCGATGTGCGCGCGAGCGCCTTGTGCGCGTGCGCGTGCATGGCCTGGATCAATTCTTTGGCTTTTTGTGCTTCCCTCCACTTGTATGCTTCCTTCCTTGCTTCCTTTGATCCATGCCTAGCCTATTTCAACCTGAGATTACTAGCAAACACATCAAGGCATCTTATGGAATCAAAGAGAAACTAGAGTTCATCAAAATAAGGCTCAAAAAGCATGTTTTTACACTTAAGCACGAATATGGGAGAGATAACAAAACCATGCTAATTCATAGGCTAAATGTGACAAAAGGTTATCAAGACACTCTAAATTTAATACAAAACAAACCGTCAATTTGGGGTTTGTCAACCGTGGGGGCTCTGTTTGACTTTGTTTTGAGAGAAGCTCTTCATGCTTCCTCTCCATGGTGACAGAGGGATATCCTTGAGCCTTAAACACCAAGGATTCTTCATTCACTTGAATGATCAATTCTCCTCTATCAACATCAATCACAGCCCTTGCTGTGGCTAGGAAGGGTCTGCAAAGGATGATGGATTCATCCATGCACTTCCCAGTCTCTAGGACTATGAAATCAGCAGGGATGTAATGGTCTTCAACTTTTACCAGAACATTCTCTACAAGTCCATAAGCTTATTTTCTTGAATTGTCTGCCATCTCTAGTGAGATTTTTGCAGCTTGCACCTCAAAGATCCCTAGCTTCTCCATTACAGAGAAAGGCATGAGGTTTACACTTGACCCTAAGTCACACAGAGCCTTCTTAAAGGTCATGGTGCCTATGGTATAAGGTATTGAAAACTTCCCAGGATCCTGTCTCTTTTGAGGTAATTTCTGCCTAGACAAGTCATCTAGTTCTTTGGTGAGCAAAGGGGGTTCATCCTCCCAAGTCTCATTTCCAAATAACTTTTCATTTAGCTTCATGATTGCTTCAAGGTATTTAGCAACTTGCTCTTCAGTGACATACTCATCCTCTTCAGAGGAAGAATACTCATCAGAGCTCATGAATGGCAGAAGTAAGTCCAATGGAATCTCTATGGTCTCATTTTGAGCCTCAGATTCCCATGGTTCCTCATTGGGGAACTCATTGGAGGCCAGTGGATGTCCATTGAGGTCTTCCTCAGTGGCGTTCACTGCCTCTTCCTCCTCTCCTAATTCGGCCATGTTGATGGCTTTGCACTCTCCTTTTGGATTTTCTTCTGTATTGCTTGGAAGAGTACTAGGAGGGAGTTCAGTAATTTTCTTGCTCAGCTGACCCACTTGTGTCTCCAAATTTCTAATGGAGGACCTTGTTTTAGTCATGAAACTTTGAGTGGTTTTGATTAGATCAGAGACCATGGTTGCTAAGTCAGAGGTGTTCTGCTTAGAACTCTCTGTCTGTTGCTGAGAAGATGATGGAAAAGGCTTGCCATTGCTAAACCTGTTTCTTCCACCATTATTATTGTTGAAACCTTGTTGAGGTCTCTGTTGATCCTTCCATGAGAGATTTGGATGATTTCTCCATGAAGGATTATAGGTGTTTCCATAGGGTTCTTCCATGTAATTCACCTCTTCCATTGAAGGGTTCTCAGGATCATAAGCTTCTTCTTCAGATGAAGCCTCCTTAGTACTACCTGGTGCATTTTGCATTCCAGACAGACTTTGAGAAATCATATTGACTTGCTAAGTCAATATTTTGTTCTGAGCCAATATAGCATTCAGAGTGTCAATCTCAAAAACTCCTTTCTTCTGATTTGTCCCATTGTTCACAGAATTTCTTTCAGAAGTGTACATGAATTGGTTATTTGCAACCATTTCGATTAGTTCTTGAGCTTCTGTAGGCGTCTTCTTCAGATGAAGAGATCCTCCAGCAGAGCTATCCAAAGACATCTTGGATAGTTCAGACAGACCATCATAGAAAATACCTATGATGCTCCATTCAGAAAGCATGTCAGAGGGACACTTTCTGATTAATTGTTTGTATCTTTCCCAAGCTTCATAGAAGGATTCTCCTTCCTTCTGTCTGAAGGTTTGGACTTTCACTCTAAGCTTACTCAATTTTTGAGGTGGAAAGAACTTTGCCAAGAAGGCATTAACTAGCTTTTCCCAAGAGTTCAGGCTTTTTTTAGGTTGTGAGTCCAACCATGTCCTAGCTCTGTCTCTTACAGCAAAAGGGAATAGCATAAGTCTGTAGACCTTAGGGTCAACCCCATTAGTCTTGAAAGTGTCACAGATTTGCAAGAATTCAGCTAAAAACTGATGAGGATCTTTCAATGGAAGTCCATGGAACTTGCAATTCTGTTGCATTAGAGAAACTAATTGAGGCTTAAGCTCAAAGTTGTTTGTTCCAATGGCAGGGATAGAGATGCTTCTCCCATAGAAGTCGGGAGTAGGTGCAGTAAAGTCACCCAGCACCTTCCTTGCATTGTTGGCATATTTGTTGTTTTTGGCTGCCATGGGTTCTTCTTCTTTGAAGATTTCTGTTAGGTCCTCTACAGAGAATTGTGCCTTAGCTTCTCTTAGCTTTCGCTTCAAAGTCCTTTCAGGTTCAGGATCAGCCTCAACAAGAATGCTTTTGCTTTGCTCCTGCTCATATGAAAGAGAAGAGAACAAGAAAATATGGAATCCTCTATGTCACAGTATAGAGATTCCTTGAGGTGTCAGAGGAAAAGAAAAATAGAAGGAAGAGGTAGAAAATTCGAACTTATCAAGAAAGATGGAGTTCGAATTGTGCATTAAGGAATAATGTTAGTCCATAAATAGAAGGATGTGAAAAGAGGGGAAGAAATTTTCGAAAATTAAGTAAAAGATTTTGAAAACATTTTGAAAAACTTTAATTGATTTTCGAAAACCATGATTGAGAAAGAAGTAAAGTGATTTTTGAAAAAGATTTTGAAATTAGAAATCAAAAAGATTTGATTGAAAACTATTTTGAAAAAGATGTGGTTAAGAAGATATCATTGATTTTAAAAAGTTGTGATTGAGAAGATATGATTTGAAAAACATTTTAAAAAGATTTGATTTTTTTAAAAAATTAACTTGGCTAACAAGAAAAGATATGATTCAAACATTAAACCTTTCTCAACAGAAAAGGCAACATACTTGAAATGTTGAATCAAATCATTAATTGATAGCAAGTATCTTTGAAAATGGAAAGAAATTGATTTTCAAAAAGATTTGATTTCGAAAAGATTTTGAAAACTTGGAAAAATTTGATTTGAAAACAAAATCTTCCCTCGTGTTCCATTGATGAGCGGATAATTTGTACGCTTTTTGGCATTGTTTTTAGTATGTTTTTGGTATGATATAGTTAGTTTTTAGTATATTTTTATTAGTTTTTAGTTAAAATTCACTTTTCTGGACTTTACTATGAGTTTGTGTGTTTTTCTGTGATTTCAGGTATTTTCTGGCTGAAATTGAGGGACCTGAGCAAAAATCTGATTCAGAGACTAAAAAGGACTGCAGATGCTGTTGGATTCTGACCTCCCTGCACTCGAAGCGGATTTTCTGGAGCTACAGAAGCCCAATTGGCGCGCTCTCAACGGCTTTGGAAAGTAGACATCCTGGGCTTTCCAGCAATATATGATAGTTAATACTTTGTCCAAGATTTGATGGCCCAAACCGGCGTTCAAAGTCACCCTCAGAAATCCCAGCGTTAAACGCTGGAACTGGCACCAAAATGGGAGTTAAACGCCCAAACTGGCATAAAAGCTGGCGTTTAACTCCAAGAGAAGTCTCTGCACGAAAATGCTTCATTGCTCAGCCCAAGCACACACCAAGTGGGCCCGGAAGTGGATTTTTATGTCATTTACTCATTTCTGTAAACCTTAGGCTACTAGTTTTCTATAAGTAGGACCTTTTACTATTGTATTGAGACATCGAGGGGTAGCTATCTTCATTGTTATGCTATCTTAGATCATTGGGAGGTTGGCCTCACAGCCATGCCTAGACCTTGTTCTTATGTATTTTCAACGGTGGAGTTTCTACACACCATAGATTAAGGTGTGGAGCTCTGCTGTACCTCGAGTATTAATGCAATTACTATTGTTCTTCCATTCAATTCCGCTTGTTCTTGTTCTAAGATATCACTTGTTCTTCAACTTGATGAATGTGATGATCCGTGACACTCATCATCATTCTCACCTATGAACGTGTGACTGACAACCACCTCCGTTCTACCTTCGATTGGGTGAATATCTCTTGGATTCCTGATTGCACGATGCATGGTTGATCGCCTGACAACCGAGTGCTCGCCTGACAACCGAGCCAACCATTCAGTGAGATTAGAGTCTTCGTGGTATAGGCTAGAACTGATGGCGGCATTCAAGAGAATCCGGAAGGTCTAACCTTGTCTGTGGTATTCTGAGTAGGATTCAATGATTGAATGACTGTGACGTGCTTCAAACTCCTAGCAGGCGGGGCGTTAGTGACAGACGCAAAAGAATCGATGGATTCTATTCCGGCCTGACCGAGAACCGACAGATGATTATCCATGCTGTGACAGAGCATAGGCGACGTAATCACTGAGAGGATGGGAGGTAGCCATTGACAACGGTAAAACCCTACATAAGCTTGCCATGGAAAGGAATAAGAAGGATTGGATGAAGACAGTAGGAAAGCAGAGAGACGGAAGGGAAGGCATCTTCATGCGCTTATCTGAAGTTCCTACCAATGAATTACATAAGTACCTCTATCTTTATCTTTGTGTTTTTATGCGTTCCTCACCATATCCATTTGAGTTTGCCTGACTAAGATTTACAAGATGACCATAGCTTGCTTCATACTAACAATCTCCGTGGGATCGACCCTTACTCGCGTAAGGTTTATTACTTGGACGACCCAGTGCACTTGCTGGTTAGTTGTGCGAAGTTGTGTAATGCCATGGTATTGAACACCAAGTTTTTGGGGTTCATGACCGGGGATTATGAGAGTTGTGAAAAGTATTGTTCACAATTTCGCGCACCAAGTTTTTGGCGCCGTTGCCGGGGATTGTTCAAGTTTTGAGCAAGCTTTTGGTCCGGTAACATCAGTGCCAAGGATTGTTCAGTTTGGACAACTGAAGGTTCATCTTGTTGCTTAGATTAGGTATTTATTTTTTTCGAAATTCTTGAAGATGAATTCTAGAGTTTCATGATGATTTGTTGAAATCTGGCTGGCTGTGAAGCCATGTCTAATTTCATTGGACCGAGGTTTCAACTTATCCTCACAAGAGCTTGTTGATTTCTATCAATCTTGCTTTTGGAGCAGTGATCTGCTAAGGCTTGGCTGGTCTTTGGCCATGTCTAGTGTTTTTGACCGAAGCTTTCTTTGAAAGCTTGGCTGGCTGTGAAGCCATGTCTAATTCCTGGACCGGAGTCTTAGACTAGCATTGCACTGATTCCTGGAATTCTCATTAAGAATTTTGATACCTTTTTCCTTTTAATTTTCGAAAAACACAAAAAAATCAAAAAAATCATAAAATCCAAAAAATTTTTGTTTGAGTCTAGTGTCTCATCTTAAGTTTAGTATCAACTGCATGCATTCATTCATGTGTCTTAAGAATTTTCAAGTAATTCTTGATAATTTTCGTGCTCTGATCTTTGAATTTAATTGACTTTAGTGTTTTGTGTGTCTCATATGCATTTTCATTTTGTTAGTGTCAGTAGTATACAAACTGCTAAGTTTGGTGTCTTGCATGCATTGTTATTTGATTCTTATTGATTTTTCCTTATTATTAAAAATCCAAAAATATTTTTAATTTGTGTCTTCTCAAGTCAATAATACAGAGAATTGAAGATTCAGAACATACAGCAGAGGAATTGCACAGAAAAGCTGGGTGTTCAAAACGCCCAGTGAAGAAGGACAGACTGGCGTTTAAACGCCAGCCAGGGTACCTGGTTGGGCGTTTAACGCCCAAAAGGGTATAGTTTTGGGCGTTAAACGCCAGAATGTGCACCATTCTGGGCGTTTAACGCCAGGATGGCACAAGGGGGAAGATTTTGTTTTTCAATGCAATTTTTTTCAGGTTTTCAAATTTTTTCAAAATCAAATCTTTTTCAAATCAATTTTTCAATCAAATCTTTTTCAAAATCAATTTCTTTCCATTTTCAAAGATACTTGCTACCAATTAATGATTTGATTCAACATTTCAAGTATGTTGCCTTTTCTGTTGAGAAAGGTTTAATGTTTGAATCATATCTTTTCTTGTTAGCCAAGTTTTTAATTTTCAAAATCAAATCCTTTTTTAAAATGTTTTTCAAATCATATCTTCTCAATCACATCTTTTTTAAAACCAATCATATTTTTTTAACCACATCTTTTTCAAAATATTTTTCAATCAAATCTTCTTGATTTCTAATTTCAAAATCTTTTTCAAAAATCATTTGATTTCTTTTCCACTTTCATTTTTGAAAATTAAGTAATGTTTTTCAAAAATGTTTTCAATTTTTTTTACTTAATTTTCGAAAATCACTTCCCTTCTTCTCACATCCTTCTATTTATGGACTAACACTATCCCCTAATGCAAAATTCGAACTCCATCTTCTTTGATAAGTTCGAATTTTCTACTTCTGTCTTCTACTTTTCTTTTCCTCTGACACTTCAAGGAATCTCTATACTGTGACATAGAGGATTCCACATTTTCTTGTTCTCTTCTCTTTCATATGAGCAGGAGCAAAGACAAAGGCATTCTTGTTGAAGCTGATCCTGAACCTGAAAGGACCTTGAAGAGAAAGCTAAGAGAAGCCAAAGCACAACTCTCTTTAGAGGACCTGACCGAATTCTTCAAAGAAGAAGAACTCATGGCAGCCGAAAACAACAACAATGCCAACAATGCAAAGAAGGTGCTGGGTGACTTTACTGCACCTACTCCCGACTTCTATGGGAGAAGCATCTCTATCCCTGCCATTAGAGCAAACAACTTTGAGCTTAAGCCTCAATTAGTTTCTCTAATGCAACAGAATTGCAAGTTCCATGGACTTCCATTGGAAGATCCTCATCAGTTTTTAGCTGAATTCTTGCAAATCTGTGACACTGTCAAGACTAATGGGGTTGACCCTGAGGTCTACAGACTTATGCTATTCCCTTTTGCTGTAAGAGACAGAGCTAGAACATGGTTGGACTCTCAACCTAAAGAAAGCCTGGACTCTTGGGAAAAGCTAGTCAATGCCTTCTTGGCAAAGTTCTTTCCACCTCAAAAATTGAGTAAGCTTAGAGTGGAAGTCCAAACCTTCAGACAGAAGGAAGGAGAATCCCTCTATGAAGCTTGGGAAAGATACAAACAATTAATCAGAAAGTGTCCCTCTAACATGCTTTCTGAATGGAGCATCATAGGTATTTTCTATGATGGTCTCTCTGAACTATCCAAGATGTCTTTGGATAGCTCTGCAGGAGGATCTCTTCATCTGAAGAAGACGCCTACTGAAGCTCAAGAGCTAATTGAAATGGTTGCAAATAACCAATTCATGTACACTTCTGAAAGAAATCCTGTGAACAATGGGACTAGTCAGAAGAAAGGAGCTCTTGAGATTGACACTCTGAATGCCATTTTGGCTCAGAATAAAATATTGACCCAACAAGTCAATATGATTTCTCAAAGTCTGTCTGGAATGCAAAATGCACCAAGCAGTACTAAGGAAGCTTCATCTCAGGAAGAAGCTTATGATCCTGAGAACCCTTCAATGGAAGAGGTGAATTACATGGGAGAATCCTATGGAAACACCTATAATCCTTCATGGAGAAATCATCCAAATTTCTCATGGAAGGATCAACAGAGACCTCAACAAGGTTTCAATAACAATAATGGTGGAAGAAACAGGTTTAGCAATAGCAAGCCTTTTCCATCATCTTCTCAGCAACAGACAGAGAGTTCTAAGCAGAATACCTCTGACTTAGCAACCATGGTCTCTGATCTAATCAAAACCACTCAAAGTTTCATGACTGAAACAAGGTCCTCCATTAGAAATTTGGAAGGACAAGTGGGTCAGCTGAGCAAGAAAAATACTGAACTCGCTCCCAGTACTCTTCCAAGCAATACAGAAGAAAATCCAAAAGGAGAGTGCAAGGCCATCAACATGGCTGAATATTGGGAGGAAGAAGAAGCAGTGAACGCCACTGAGGAGGACCTCAATGGACGTCCACTGGCCTCCAATGAGTTCCCCAATGAGGAACCATGGGAATCTGAGGCTCGAACTGAGACCATAGAGATTCCATTGGACTTACTTCTGCCATTCATGAGCTCTGATGAGTATTCTTCCTCTGAAGAGGATGAGTATGTCACTGAGGAGCAAGTTGCTAAATACCTTGGAGCAATCATGAAGCTGAATGACAAGTTGTTTGGAAATGAGACTTGGGAGGATGAACCTCCTTTGCTCACCAAGGAACTGGATAACTTGTCTAGGCAGAAACTGCCTCAAAAGAGACAGGATCCAGGGAAGTTTTCAATACCTTGTACCATAGGCACCATGACCTTCAAGAAGGCCTTGTGTGACTTAGGGTCAAGTGTAAACCTCATGCCTCTCTCTGTAATAGAGAAGTTAGGGATCTCTGAGATGCAAGCTGCAAAAATCTCACTAGAGATGGCAGACAACTCAAGAAAACAAGCCCATGGACTTGTAGAGGATGTTCTGGTTAAAGTTGAAGACCATTACATCCCTACTGATTTCATAGTCCTAGAGACTGGGAAGTGCATGGATGAATCCATCATCCTTGGCAGACCCTTCCTAGCCACAGCAAAGGCTGTGATTGATGTTGATAGAGGAGAGTTGATCATTCAAGTGAATGAAGAATCCTTGGTGTTTAAGGCTCAAGGATATCCCTCTGTCATCATGGAGAGGAAGCATGAAGAGCTTCTCTCAAAACAGAGCCAAACAGAGCCCCCACAGTCAAACTCTAAGTTTGGTGTTGGGAGGCCACAACCAAACTCTAAGTTTGGTGTTGAACCCCCACATTCAAACTCTAAGTTTGGTGTTGGGAGGTCCCAACATGGCTCTGAGTATCTGTGAGGCTCCATGAGAGTCCTCTGTCAAGCTACTGAAATTAAAGAAGCGCTTGTTAGGAGGCAACCCAATGTTATATTTTATCTATTTTATTTTGTTATTTTCTCTTTTTTTGTAGGTTGATGATCATGAGAAGTCACAAAATCATGAAAAAAGTAAAAACAGAATGAAAAACAGGAAGAAAAACAGCACACCCTGGAGGACGCACCCACTGGCGTTTAAACGCCAGTGAGGTTAGCTGTTGGGCGTTTAACGCCCAGTCTGGCACCATTCTGGGCGTTTAACGCCAGAAAGGGGCACCAGACTGGCGTTAAACGCCAGAAAGGGGCAAGAAGCTGGCGTTAAACGCCAGAAATGGGCACCAGCCCGGCGTTTAACGCCAGAAATGGCTAAAAACGTGTTTTTTCTTGCCATTTGGTGCAGGGATGCCTTTTTCTTGACACCTCAGGATCTGTGGACCCCACAAGATCCCCACCTACCCTACCACTCTCTCTCTTCTTCACCCATTCACCAATCACCTCAAACACCTCTTCCCCAAAAACCATTCTCCTATCAAATCCCATCTTTCTCTTCACCACTCACATCCATCCTTCATAAAACCCCACCTACCTCACCATTCAAATTCAAACCACCTTCCCACCCAAACCCACCCTCAAATGGCCGAACCCTCCCCTCCCCCTCTCCTATATAAACCCTCCTTCACTCCTTCATTTTCACACAACATACACACCACTTCTCCCCTTCTTGTCCGAAAATTAAAGCCATTCCCTTTCCCCTCATTTCTTCTTCTTCTACTCTCTTCTTTCTTCTTTTGCTCGAGGACGAGCAAACATTTTAAGTTTGGTGTGGTAAAAGCGTTGCTTTTTATTTTTCCATAACCATTTATGGCATCCAAGGCCGGAGAAACCTCTAGAAAGAGGAAAGAAAAGGCAAAAGCTTCCACCTCCGAGTCATGGGAGATGGAGAGATTCATCTCAAGGGTGCATCAAGACCATTTCTATGAAGTTGTGGCCTTGAAGAAGGTGATCCCCGAGGTCCCTTTTTCACTCAAAAAGGGTGAATATCCGGAGATCCGACATGAGATCCGAAGAAGAGGTTGGGAAGTTCTTACCAACCCCATTCAACAAGTCGGAATCTTGATGGTTCAAGAGTTCTATGCCAATGCATGGATCACCAAGAACCATGACCAAAGTATGAACCCGGATCCAAAGAATTATCTTACTATGGTTCGGGGGAAATACTTGGATTTTAGTCCGGAAAGTGTGAGGGTGGCGTTCAACTTGCCTATGATGCAAGGAGATGAACATCCTTACACTAGAAGGGTCAACTTTGATCAAAGGTTGGACCAAGTCCTCACAGTCATATGTGAAGAGGGCGCCCAATGGAAGAGAGATTCAAGAGGAAAGCCGGTTCAATTGAGAAGGCATGACCTCAAACCCGTGGCTAGAGGATGGTTGGAGTTCATCCAACGCTCAATCATTCCCACTAGCAACCGGTCCGAAGTTACCATAGACCGGGCTATCATGATCCATAGCATCATGAATGGAGAAGAAATAGAAGTTCATGAGGAAAGGGAAGGCAAAAGCTTCCACCTCCGAGTCATGGGAGATGGAGAGATTCATCTCAAGGGTGCATCAAGACCATTTCTATGAAGTTATGGCCTTGAAGAAGGTGATCCCCGAGGTCCCTTTTTCACTCAAAAAGGGTGAATATCCGGAGATCCGACATGAGATCCGAAGAAGAGGTTGGGAAGTTCTTACCAACCCCATTCAACAAGTCGGAATCTTGATGGTTCAAGAGTTCTATGCCAATGCATGGATCACCAAGAACCATGACCAAAGTATGAACCCGGATCCAAAGAATTATCTTACTATGGTTCGGGGGAAATACTTGGATTTTAGTCCGGAAAGTGTGAGGGTGGCGTTCAACTTGCCTATGATGCAAGGAGATGAACATCCTTACACTAGAAGGGTCAACTTTGATCAAAGGTTGGACCAAGTCCTCACAGTCATATGTGAAGAGGGCGCCCAATGGAAGAGAGATTCAAGAGGAAAGCCGGTTCAATTGAGAAGGCATGACCTCAAACCCGTGGCTAGAGGATGGTTGGAGTTCATCCAACGCTCAATCATTCCCACTAGCAACCGGTCCGAAGTTACCATAGACCGGGCTATCATGATCCATAGCATCATGAATGGAGAAGAAATAGAAGTTCATGAGGTTATAGCCCAAGAACTCTATAAGGTGGCGGACAAGTCCTCTACCTTGGCAAGGTTAGCCTTTCCTCATCTCATTTGTCACCTCTGTTATTCAGTTGGAGTTGACATAGAGGGAGACATCCCCATTGATGAGGACAAGCCCATCACTAAGAAGAGGATGGAGCACACAAGAGACCCTACTCATCATGAAATCTCTGAAATTTCTCAAGGGATGCACTTTCCTCCACAAAACTATTGGGAGCAACTAAACACCTCCCTAGGAGAATTGAGTTCCAACATGGGACAACTAAGGGTGGAGCATCAAGAACACTCCATCATCCTCCATGAAATTAGAGAAGATCAAAGAATCATGAGAGAGGAGCAACAAAGACAAGGAAGAGACATTGAGGAGCTCAAGCACTCCATAGGATCTTCAAGAGGAAGAAAGAGCCGCCATCACTAAGGTGGACCCGTTCTTTGATTTCCTTGTTCTTTATTCTTCTGTTTTTCGAATTTTTTGCTTATGTTTATCTATGTTGGTGTCTTGTGATCATTAGTGTCTTAGTGTCTCTGCCTTAAAGTTATGAATGTCCTATGAATCCATCACCTTTCTTGAATAAAAACGTGCTTAAATTGAAAAGGAAAGAATTGCATGAATTTTGAATTTTATAACAGTTTAATTAATTTGATGTGGTGGCAATATTTTTGTCTTCTGAATGTATGCTTAAACAGTGCATATATATCTTGAATTTGTGGTTCATAAATGTTGGCTCTTGAAAGAATGATGAAAAAGGAGACATGTTACTGAGGATATGAAAAATCATTACAATGATTCTTGAAGCAAGAAAAAGCATTGCTATTCAAAAAAAAAAAGAAATTTTCGAAAAAATAGAAAAAAAAGAGAGAAAAGAAAGAAATAAAGTTGTGATCCAAGGCAATAAGAGTGTGCTTAAGAACCCTGGACACCTCTAGTTGGGGACTCTAGTAAAGCTGAGTCACAATCTGAAAAGGTTCACCCAATTATGTGTCTGTGGCATGTATGTATCCGGTGGTAATACTGGAAGACAGAGTGCTTTGGGCCACAGCCAAGACTCAATAAATAGCTATGTTCAAGAATCATCATACTTTACTAGGAGAATCAATAACACTATCTAGATTCTAAGTTCCTAAAGAAGCCAATCATTCTAAATTTCAAAGGATAGAGTGAGATGCCAAAACTATTCAGAGGCAAAAAGCTAAAAGCCCCGCTCATCTAATTAATACTGATCTTCATAGATGTTTTTGGAATTCATTGCATATTCTCTTCTTTTTTATCTTATTTGATTTTCAGTTGCTTGGGGACAAACAACAATTTAAGTTTGGTGTTGTGATGAGCGGATAATTTGTACGCTTTTTGGCATTGTTTTTAGTATGTTTTTGGTATGATATAGTTAGTTTTTAGTATATTTTTATTAGTTTTTAGTTAAAATTCACTTTTCTGGACTTTACTATGAGTTTGTGTGTTTTTCTGTGATTTCAGGTATTTTCTGGCTGAAATTGAGGGACCTGAGCAAAAATCTGATTCAGAGACTAAAAAGGACTGCAGATGCTTTTGGATTCTGACCTCCCTATACTCGAAGCGGATTTTCTGGAGCTACAGAAGCCCAATTGGCGCGCTCTCAACGGCGTTGGAAAGTAGACATCCTGGGCTTTCCAGCAATATATGATAGTCCATACTTTGCCCAAGATTTGATGGCCCAAACCGGCGTTCAAAGTCACCCTCAGAAATCCCAGCGTTAAACGCTGGAACTGGCACCAAAATGGGAGTTAAACGCCCAAACTGGCATAAAAGCTGGCGTTTAACTCCAAGAGAAGTCTCTGCACGAAAATTCTTCATTGCTCAGCCCAAGCACACACCATGTGGGCCCGGAAGTGGATTTTTATGTCATTTACTCATTTCTGTAAACCTTAGGCTACTAGTTTTCTATAAGTAGGACCTTTTACTATTGTATTGAGACATCGAGGGGTAGCTATCTTCATTGTTATGCTATCTTAGATCATTGGGAGGCTGGCCTCACGGCCATGCCTAGACCTTGTTCTTATGTATTTTCAACGGTGGAGTTTCTACACACCATAGATTAAGGTGTGGAGCTCTGCTGTACCTCGAGTATTAATGCAATTACTATTGTTCTTCCATTCAATTCCGCTTGTTCTTGTTCTAAGATATCACTTGTTCTTCAACTTGATGAATGTGATGATCTGTGACACTCATCATCATTCTCACCTATGAACGTGTGACTGACAACCACCTCCGTTCTACCTTCGATTAGGTGAATATCTCTTGGATTCCTGATTGCACGATGCATGGTTGATCGCCTGACAACCGAGTGCTCGCCTGACAACCGAGCCAACCATTCCGTGAGATCAGAGTCTTCGTGGTATAGGCTAGAACTGATGGCAGCATTCAAGAGAATCCGGAAGGTCTAACCTTGTCTGTGGTATTCTGAGTAGGATTCAATGATTGAATGACTGTGACGTGCTTCAAACTCCTAGCAGGCGGGGCGTTAGTGACAGACGCAAAAGAATCGATGGATTCTATTCCGGCCTGACCGAGAACCGACAGATGATTATCCATGCTGTGACAGAGCATAGGCGACGTAATCACTGAGAGGATGGGAGGTAGCCATTGACAACGGTGAAACCCTACATAAGCTTGCCATGGAAAGGAATAAGAAGGATTGGATGAAGACAGTAGGAAAGCAGAGAGACGGAAGGGAAGGCATCTTCATGCGCTTATCTGAAGTTCCTACCAATGAATTACATAAGTACCTCTATCTTTATCTTTGTGTTTTTATGCGTTCATCACCATATCCATTTGAGTTTGCCTGACTAAGATTTACAAGATGACCATAGCTTGCTTCATACTAACAATCTCCGTGGGATCGACCCTTACTCGCGTAAGGTTTATTACTTGGACGACCCAGTGCACTTGCTGGTTAGTTGTGCGAAGTTGTGTAATGCCATGGTATTGAACACCAAGTTTTTGGGGTTCATGACCGGGGATTATGAGAGTTGTGAAAAGTATTGTTCACAATTTCGCGCATCAGCCATCCTGGCGTTTAACGCCCAAACTACTACCCTTTTGGGCGTTAAACGCCCAGCCAGGCACCCTGGCTGGCGTTTAAACGCCAGTTTGCCTTCCTCAATGGGCGTTTTGAACGCCCAGCTTTTTCTGTGTAATTCCTCTGCAGTATGTTCTGAATCTTCAATTCTCTGTATTATTGACTTGAAAAGACACAAATTAAAAATATTTTTGGATTTTTTTAATAGTGAGGAATAATCAAAATGCAACTAAAATCAAATAACAATGCATGCAAGACACCAAACTTAGCAGTTTGTATACTACTGACATTAACAGAATTAGAATGCATATGAGAAACAACAAAACACTCAAGCCAAGAGAATTTAAAGATCAGAGTAAGTAAATCATCAAGAACAACTTGAAGATTAATGAAGACACATGCATGAGTTTGAAAAATGCAAGAAGAATAGAAACATGCAATTGACACCAAACTTAAAATGAGACTCTAGACACAAACAAGAAATTTTTGGATTTTACGCTTTTGTAATTTTTTTTTGTGCTTTTTCAAAAATTAAGTGAAGAGGAAATAAAGATATCAAAATTCTTAATGAGAATTCCAGGAATCATGCAATGTTAGTCTAAAGCTTCAGTCTAAAGGAATTAGACATGGCTAGCAAAGCTTTAGCAGGACATTACATTCAAGAGCTAAATTGATGAAGATCAATTAGCTTTGGTGATGATAAGAACATCACCTTGAAACACTAGAATTCATTCTTAAGAACTCTGAAGAAAAATACCTAATCTAAGCAACAAGATGAACCGTCAGTTGTCCAAACCCAACAATCCCCGTCAACGGTGCCAACAACTTGGTGCACGAAATTGTGATCAATACTTTTCACAACTCAAATAATCCCCGGTGATGAATCCAAAAACTTGGTGTTCAATACCATGGCATAAACACAACTTCGCACAACTAACCAGCAAGTGTACTGGGTCGTCCAAGTAATAAACCTTACGCGAGTAAGGGTCGATCCCACAGAGATTGTTGGTATGAAGCAAGCTATGGTCACCTTGTAAATCTTAGTCAGGCAAACTCAAATAGTTATGAATGATGAATAAAACATAAAGATAAAGATAGAGATACTTATGCAATTCATTGGTGGGAATTTCAGATAAGCGTATGGAGATGATGTGTTCCTTCCGTCTCTCTGCTTTCCTACTGTCTTCATCCAATCTTTCTTACTCCTTTCCATGGCAAGCTGTATGCAAGGGTTTCACCGTTGTCAGTGGCTACCTCCCATCCTCTCAGTGAAAATGTTCAACGCACCCTGTCACGGCACGGCTATTCATCTGTCGATTCTCAATCGGGTTGGAATAGAATCCAGTTATTCTTTTGCGTCTGTCACTAACGCCCAGCCTTCAGGAGTTTGAAGCTCGTCACAGTCATTCAATCATTGAATCCTACTCAGAATACCACAGACAAGGTTTAGACCTTCCGGATTCTCTTGAATGCCGCCATCAATTCTAGCTTATACCACAAAGATTCCGGTTAAAGAATCCAAGAGATATCCACCCAATCTAAGGTAGAACGGAGGTGGTTGTCAGGCACACGTTCATAGGTGAGAATGATGATGAGTGTCACGGATCATCACATTCATCAAGTTGAAGAACAAGTGATATCTTAGAACAAGAACAAGCGGAATTGAATAGAAGAACAATAGTAATTGCATTAATACTCGAGGTACAGCAGAGCTCCACACCTTAATCTATGGTGTGTAGAAACTCCACCGTTGAAAATACATAAGAACAAGGTCTAGGCATGGCCGAATGGCCAGCCTCCCATGATCTAAGAACTAGACGTCCAAAGATGATCTAGAGATCTAGAGTGATCAAAAGATGAAAATACAATAGTAAAAGGTCCTACTTATAGAGAACTAGTAGCCTAGGGTTTACAGAAATGAGTAAATGACATAAAAATCCACTTCCGGGCCCACGTGGTGTGTGCTTGGGCTGAGCATTGAAGAATTTTCGTGTAGAGACTCTTCTTGGAGTTAAACGCCAGCTTTTGTGCCAGTTTGGGCGTTTAACTCCCATCCTTGTGCCAGTTCCGGCGTTTAATGCTGGGATTTCTGATGGTGACTTTGAACGCCGATTTGGGCCATCAAATTTTGGGCAAAGTATGGACTATCATACATTACTGGAAAGCCCAGGATGTCTACTTTCCAACAGAGTGCGCCAATTGGGCTTCTGTAGCTCCAGAAAATTCACTTCGAGTGCAGGGAGGTCAGAATCCAACAGCATCTGCAGTCCTTTTTAGTCTCTGAATCAGATTTTTGCTCAAGTCCTTCAATTTCAGCCAGAAAATACCTGAAATCACAGAAAAACACACAAACTCATAGTAAAGTCTAGAAAAGTGAATTTTAACTAAAAACTAATAAAAATATACTAAAAACTAACTAGATCATACTAAAAACATACTAAAAACAATGCCAAAAAGCGTACAAATTATCCGCTCATCAATGGCTTTGCACTCTTCTTTAGTATTTGGAATGGTGTCACTTGGGAGTGAGCTTGATGGTCTTTCAATCACAGCTTGCTTGGAAAGCTGCCCAATCTGCCTTTTTATGTTTCTTATGGAAGCTTCATTGTTCTTGTTTGTGAGTTCTTGTTGTTTCATCATTTTCTCTATCAATATCTCCAAGTTGGAGATTCTCTGAGAGTCTTGTGGGATTTATGGTTGGTTTTGGGCTGTTGAGGGTGGATGATAGTTGTTTTGGTTGGTGGTTTGGTTATTGGATGGATAATAGTTAAAATTAGGGTAGTTGTTTTGGGGTTTTCTATATGGATTATGGTTAGTGTTCTGCTGGTTGTTTCTTGAGTTGTTTTGGTTTGAATAAATTGAATTCCTTTGCCATGGCTGCTGATTTTGGTTGTGGCTATCTCCCCATCTAAGGTTTGGGTGGTTCTTCTAGGATGGATTATAGGCGTCACCATAAACTTCACTTGATCCTGAACTTTGGTTGTGCATGTAATTCACTTATTCTTGCTGTTGATCTTCACAAGCTTCTTCACTTTTCCCCCATGTGGTTGATGGTTGGCTTGTATTTATTGCTGCAACTTGGAGGCTATCAATCCTCTTGGCTATTTGCTCAAATTGTTGCTGAATTTGCTGCTGCATCACTTTGTGTTGAGCTAGGATTGTGTCCACTCTTTCCAACTCTAGCACTCATTTCCTTTGTGATGGTTGGCATTGTCTTTGATGGGCAAAGAAGTATTGATTGTTTGCCACCATATCAATGAGATTTTGGGCCTTCTCTGCTGTCTTTATGAGTTGGAAAGAACCTCCAGCTGAGTGATCTAATGCTTCTTGAGCTTTAAGAGTTAAGCCTTCATAAAAATTCTGAAGTATGTCACATTCATTGAACATTTCAGGGGGGCACTTCCTAATTAGGGTCTTGTATCTCTCCCAAACCTCATAGAAGGACTCTCCATCCATCTGAGTGAATGTTTGGACCTCTGTTTTGAGTCTAATGATCCTTTGAGGAGGATAGAACATGGCTAGGAACTTGTTCACTAGATCTTCCCAATTGTTGATGTTATCTCTTGGAAATGACTCCAACCATTGAGTAGCTTTATCTCTCAGGGAAAATGGAAATAACAACAGCTTATATGTCAGGATGCACACCATTGGTTTTGACAGTATCACAAATCCTCAGAAAAGTGGATAAATGTTGGTTTGGATCTTCAAGTGGCCTTCCTCCATAAGAACAATTGTTTTGTACCAAAGTGAGGAGCTGTGGCTTCAATTCAAAGTTATTTGCATTGACATTTGGGGTAAGGATGCTACTCCTACAACGCCTAGGATTAGCAAACGTGTAAGAAGCCAAGACTCTCCTCTGTGGTTGACCATTGTTGTTGGTCACTCCCACTGGTAGATTTGTTGGATTCTCCTCCATTTCTTGGTATTCTTCTTTTGATCCTTCCTCTCCAACAACACATTTTCCTCTTGCCTCTCTTCTTAACCTCTGAAGAACGAAACTCTCGCGCGATCTAGAATTTGCACAAAAAAATTTTCATTGTAAGTATAGCTTCTAGACCGACAAGAATTTCTTTCTTACAAAAGTTTTGGTTGTCACAAGTAACAAACCCCTTTGAAATTGATAACCAAAGTATTTAAACCTCGGGTCGTCTTCTCAAGGAATTGCAGGGAGGTATGATTTATTATTGGTTATGGAAAAAGATATGTTTTTTGGGTTTTTGAAATAGAAAACAAGTAATGTAAAATAACAAGTCGTTAAAATAATAACTAATAAAGCTCTTGGCAAGGTATGAGAACTGGAAGTCCTATCCCATTTATCCTTATCAATTGTGATGAGAATTGGATTTTTTTCCCACTTTGTTAACATCTAACTATGAAGGTAAGTTAAGTGGATGAATTAATTTTGATTCCTCAGGTCCTAGTCTTTCCTCGAAAAAGGCTAGGGTTATTGGAACTCGAATTAATTCTTGAAGAATTCCAATTTTCAGTCAACAATGAGTTTGATAACTCAAGTGTCTCAAATGACTCAACCAAAGCCAAAAGGGAAAAATCTAAATTATTTATATAAATAAAAGAAAACAATCATAAATCTGAAATATCTCAAATTGCATTAAGTAAAGAAAATCAATCTAAACATAAAGAGTTCATGAACTAAATTGATAAAATAAATAAAAGAAACATTGAACCTGAGAAGAAGTTGAAATCCTAAATCCTTTAAGAGGAATCCTAATCCTAAATCCTAAGAGAGAGGAGAGAACGCCGTTGAGAGCGCGCCAATTGGGCTTCTGTAGCTCCAGAAAATCCACTTTGAGTGCAGGGAGGTCAGAATCCAACAGCATCTGCAGTCCTTTTGGTCTCGGAATCAGATTTTTGCTCAGGACCCTCAATTTCAGCCAGAAAATACCTGAAATCACAGAAAAACACACAAACTCATAGTGAAGTCCAGAAAAGTGAATTTTAACTAAAAACTAATAAAAATATACTAAAAACTAACTAAATTATACTAAAAACATACTAAAAACAATGCCAAAAAGCGTATAAATTATCCGCTCATCAGCAGTGCAGTCATTCTAAAAAGCTTACCTGAGAAGCTTAAAGATCCCCGAAGCTTTATGATACCATGCACATTAGAGGGTACTTGTACCAAGCAAGCTCTATGTGATCTTGGGGCAAGTATCAACCTAATACCTGCATCTACTATCAAAAAGCTTGGTTTGACTAAAGAAGTCAAACCAACCCGGATATGTCTCCAACTTGCTGATGGCTCCATTAAATACCCATCAGGCGTGATTGAAGACATGATTGTCAAGGTTGGGCCATTTGCCTTTCCTACTGACTTTGTGGTGTTGAAAATAGAGGAGCACAAGGTGCATACTCTCTATCATTCCTCTTCACTCCTTTATAGCTTCTCTTGAGCTTAGCATGAGGATATGCTAATGTTAAGTGTGGGGAGGTTGATAAACTACTATTTTATGGTTTATCTTGTGCTTAATTGAGTGGATTTTATCAATCTTTCATACACTTGTTCATACAAAATGTATGGGTTTACATTCTCCTTCATGATTTTTTGCTATGATTGAAAACATGCTTCTTTGGCTTTTATTTTCTTTTATTTAAATCCTTTCTTATTATCATTCGATGCCTTGATATGTATGTTAAGTGATTTCAGGGATTACAGGGCAAGAATGGCTTAGAGGATGGAAAGGGAGCATGCAAAAGTGGAAGGAATACAAGAAGTTGAAGAAATTGCTAAGTTGTCCAGCCTGACCTCTTTGCACTCATACGGTCATAACTTGAGCCACAGAGGTCCAAATGATGCGGTTCCAGTTGTGTTGGAAAGCTAACGTTCGGGGCTTCGATTTGATATATAATTTGCCATAGTGACCATATATCTAGGTGACACGAACGCGTGCTCCACGCGGACGCATTGCAGTAACAAAATTCAGCGTGGCAGATTTCGCAACCAGCAAATCCTGGGCTATTTCTGGCCCAGTTTCAAACCCAGAAAACACAGATTAAAGGCTGCAAAGTGGAGGAATGAAGGGAGACGACTCATAATTTACTTTTCATAATTTAGATGTAGTTTTTTTTGACTAACCTAAGCTTTCACCTAACACACACACACATATTCTATGTAACTCTAAAATCATGCCTAGCTACCCATAATTCCCACTTTTGTATCACATACTCATGTACCAAATATTTCTTTTGATTTTATCACATATGCATTGACCTTTCATTAAACTTAACATTGGGGTAATTTTGTCCCCTATTTATTTATTTATTATATATATATATATTTTCTTTTTTTTTCTTTTTTTTGACTTTTTTTTGAAAATATAAAAGTAAACATAACATATCAATGCATATAGATTTTTTTAATTTTTCTGGTCTCACATGAGTAAACACCCAAATTCCCAATATTTAAATAAAGTAGAAACATAACACATTCCCTATTAACCCAGGTTTTCCACAGTTTCTCCACACTTAGTTGACACACAATCTCTATCTTAAGCTAACCAAAGATTCAATGGGATAATTAATTATTTTTCTACTTAAGGCTAGTGATGTGATAAAATACAGAACAAATGAGGGTTAAAAGGCTCAAAGTGGCTAACAAATGTAAGTGGAATGGTAGGCTATTTGGGATAAGTGAGCTAATAACAAATGATAGCCTCAATCATATGCAAGCATGTAAATACACTAAATAATGGATATATAGAATGGAACAAAGCAAAGATTGCAATCATAGAGAAGGAAACACACAAGAATAAAATATTATGGTTAAATAATGTAACCATGTAATTAAGCTCAAATCTCACGGGTTGTGTGTTCTTTAGCTCTAAACCATGTTCTAAATACAATCTTCAAACAAGTTTAACACAATTTTTTAATTTAAATTAGTAAAATATTATAAAAAGGGTCTTGAAAAAAAACTCATTACTTTAACCAAGCCATGGTAGAATATGCACAAAGTCTAGCAAACATGCAATCAAACATGCAAATACAATAATGAACTAACAAAGAAAAAAAATTAGTGTTGGGAAGAAAGTGACTAGCCCACGAAGATCGATATCGACCTCTCCACACTTAAAGATTGCACCGTCCTCGGTGCATGCTAAGATGTGCAAGTGGAAGGGTTGCTCCAACTGATGCTTTTTCTCCAAAGATTGTGCGGCAGACTTGTTTATTGCTCCACTTAGAAACTTTTCCTTTTCCTTCTTGGTGGCCATCCTGAAAGAAGAGAAAAAGGAAGGAAAAGAACCCACAAGAAAAGATATGAAAAGCAATAAAACATATGTGGGTTAATGCCAAATAATAAGGGTCTCAACTACATGGTAGCTACAACATGTAAGTGAGAAAAACAATAGAAGCACAGAGCATGTCAACTAAATATCAAACAAGTCAAGAAGCACCCAAAATAATGCAAAAAAATATGCAACAGTTAAGTAAGAGAATTTTAACACCAACGTGAAAACAACAAGTATAGAAAAGAGAGGGAGAAGAAGAGGAAGAAGAAAGGAAGGAAGAAAGAATAAGAAAGGAGAGAAGAAATGAGTAAGATGGAGAATAGGACGCGACGCGTACGCGTCGCTCACGCGTACACGTAGGTGAGCAGAATCACAAATGACGCGTAAGCGTTGGTCACGCGCACGCGTGACCTTGGTCATGCTACTCGCGCGAGGTCAGCTCCGTGCACGCACAACTCTCTGTTTGCTTCGGGCTGTGGCCAAAATTGCATTCGACGCGCCGCGTCAGGGACGTGTATGCGTGGGTGACTTTGTGCTTCCAGCACGATGCCAGCGCCAGGCCATCACAACTTTCGGCTAAACACCTTTTTACGTCGATTTTTAGGGCCACACGTGCGCGTTAGTGATGCGTACGCGTGGTTTGCCAAAACCGCAATTGACGCGCAGGCATGGAGTACGTGTACGCGGGGTGTTGTTTGTGCGTAAAGCACACTTCCTGCACAGCTCCCACGCAACTTTCTGTCCAATTTTCTCAAAAAAAATTTTAATGCAATATGCAGATGAATATGCAAACTATATGCACTAATAATGAGAAGAGTCACTGAAAAAGAAAACTAAGAAGAGAGAAAAGAACGATCATACCATGGTGGGTTGTCTCCCACCTAGCACTTTTAGTTATTGTGCTTAAGTTGGACATTTGGTGAGCTCCTTGTCATGGTGGCTTGTGCTTGAACTCGTCTCAAAACTTCCACCAATGCTTGGATCTCCAATAAGCTCTATCAATACCAGGTAAATTCTTCAAGCTTTGATGGAGTTCTTCACAAGTTTTGAGCTCTCAAAATTGATCCTCATATATTCCCGGATCCCAAATCTTGATTCTACACCCGTCTTCAAGTTTATCATCATGATTCCATCCGGGTGGTAAGCAATCCAAATTCTCACTAAGGCATCCAAACAGCTTCCTAGACCCATTCATTTAAGCTCTACACCAACCCATATATTTCAACTTGGAGCATGTAACCATATTGAACCTCGCAGGACAACTCTTTCTACTGACCATCTCCCTCTTACTCTTAAAGTCATAGAGAGCTCTAAGTTGACCATCCGTCTCCAGTAGCCCATATTCAAGTGGGAAAATAAAGGTCAAGGATAAGAATTTTACCCACTTGAATGTTGTGTTGGACGGTAATGGCCTTGGGAGAGGTATATCTAATGATCTTGCAAGCTCCACTCCCTTGTGCTCTTCTTGTGTCTTCGCAGCACACTAAGCAACTATTTCTCCTGATGGGCTGTGAGTTCCTTTGCAATGATAACTGGGAGCTTCTTATTGTCCTCAAGGTAAGCATACTTGAGGTGGGGTGGAAGGGGCTTTAACTCCAATTTCTGCTCCTAACTGGGCACTGGATCGTTTAGAGCCAGTGATGATGGCATAATGTCCTCATTGTGTTCAGAGGGGTTCCCCACACTTGGACCTTGCTCCATGTGCATCTCTTCTACTGCTTCTTGGTGAACTGCAGCCACTATCTCATCAATGATGTCGCACTGGAAAATGGAATGGTCTTTCGGAGGGTGCTTCATAGCCTCATTCAGATTGAAGCTCACTGCTCGGTCGTCTATCTCAAAAGAATAGGTTCCTGAGAATGCATCTAACTTGAACTTTGAGGTCTTCAAGAATGGTCTTCTGAGCAAGATGGATGATGGCTTTCCTGAGTCATTTTGGGGCATCTTCAAGATATAGAAGTCAATGGAAAATGTGAGCCTCTTAATGCTCACTAGCACGTCCTCAACAATTCCAACCACTGTAATAATGCTTTTATCTGCTAACACAAAATGAGTTGCCGACATTTTTAAGGGAGGGAGCCTCAAGGCATTATATATAGACAAAGGCATAATATTCACGCACGCTCCTAGATCACACATGTAGTCAGAAAATATTATATCCCCAATAGTACAGTTAACCATGCATGGACCTAGATCACTACATTTTTCAGGTATATCTCCCATTAATGCAGATATAGAACTACCTAAAGGAATAATTTCTAATTCATTAATCTTATCCTTATGTATACACAAATCCTTTAGAAAATTCGCATATTTAGGTACTTGCTGAATAACATCAAAAAGGGGAACAGTTACTGATGAGCGGACAATTTGTACGCTTTTTGGCATTGTTTTTAGTATGTTTTTAGTATGATCTAGTTAGTTTTTAGTATATTTTTATTAGTTTTTAGTTAAAATTCACTTTTCTAGACTTTACTATGAGTTTGTGTGTTTTTCTGTGATTTCAGGTGTTTTTTGGCTGAAATTGAGGGACCTGAGCAAAAATCTGATTCAGAGACTAAAAAGGACTGCAGATGCTGTTAGATTCTGACCTTCCTGCACTCGAAGTGGATTTTCTGGAGCTACAGAAGCCCAATTGGCGCGCTCTTAACGGCGTTGGAAAGTAGACATCCTGGGCTTTCCAGCAATATATGATAGTCCATACTTTGCTCAAGATTTGATGGCCCAAACTGGCGTTCAAAGTCACCCTCAAAATTCCCAGCGTTAAACGCTGGAACTGGCACAAGGATGGGAGTTAAACGCCCAAACTGACACCAAAGCTGGCGTTTAACTCCAAGAAGAGTCTCTACACGAAAATGCTTCAATGCTCAGCCCAAGCACACACCAAGTGGGCCCGGAAGTGAATTTTTATGTCATTTACTCATCTCTGTAAACCCTAGGCTACTAGTTCTCTATATATAGGACCTTTTACTATTGTATTTTCATCTTTTGATCACTCTAGATCTCTAGATCATCTTTGGACGTCTAGTTCTTAGATCTTTGGGAGGCTGGCCATTCGGCCATGCCTAGACCTTGTTCTTATGTATTTTCAACGGTGGAGTTTCTACACACCATAGATTAAGGTGTGGAGCTCTGCTGTACCTCGAGTATTAATGCAATTACTATTGTTCTTCTATTCAATTCCGCTTGTTCGTGTTCTAAGATATCACTTGTTCTTCAACTTGATGAATGTGATGATCCATGACACTCATCATCATTCTCACCTATGAACGCGTGCCTGACAACCACCTCCGTTCTACCTTAGATTGAGTGGATATCTCTTGGATTCTTTAACCGGAATCTTCGTGGTATAAGCTAGAATTGATGGCGGCATTCAAGAGAATCTGGAAGGTCTAAACCTTGTCTGTGGTATTCTGAGTAGGATTCAATGATTGAATGACTATGACGAGCTTCAAACTCCTGAGGGCTGGGCGTTAGTGACAGACGTAAAAGAATCACTGGATTCTATTCCAACCTGATTGAGAACCGACAGATGAATAGCCGTGCCGTGACAGGGTGCGTTGAACATTTTCACTGAGAGGATGGGAGGTAGCCACTGACAACGATGAAACCCTTGCATACAGCTTGCCATGGAAAGGAGTAAGAAGGATTGGATGAAGACGGTAGGAAAGCAGAGAGACGGAAGGGACCAAGCATCTTCATACGCTTATCTGAAATTCCCACCAATGAATTACATAAGTATCTCTATCTTTATCTTTATGTTTTATTCATCATTCATAACCATTTGAGTTTGCCTGACTAAGATTTACAAGGTGACCATAGCTTGCTTCATACCAACAATCTCTGTGGGATCGACCCTTACTTGCGTAAGGTTTATTACTTGGACGACCCAGTACACTTGCTGGTTAGTTGTGCGAAGTTGTGTTTATGCCATGGTATTGAACACCAAGTTTTTGGATTCATCACTGGGGATTATTTGAGTTGTGAAAAGTATTGATCACAATTTCGTACACCAAGTTTTTGGCGCCGTTGCCGGGGATTGTTGAGTTTGGACAACTGACGGTTCATCTTGTTGCTTAGATTAGGTATTTTTCTTCGGTGTTCTTAAGAATGAATTCTAGTGTTTCAAGGTGATGTTCTTATCATCACCAAAGCTGATTGATCTTCATCAATTTAGCTCTTGAATGCAATATTCTGCTGAAACTTGGCTAGCCATGTCTAATTCTTTTAGACTGAAGCTTCAAACTAACATTGCATGATTCCTGGAATTCTCATTAAGAATTTTGATATCTTTATTTTCTTCTCCACTTAATTTTCAAAAAAGCACAAAAAATTACAAAATCATAAAATCCAAAAATTTCTTGTTTGAGTCTAGAGTCTCATTTTAAGTTTGGTGTCAATTGCATGTTTCTGTTCTTCTTGCATTCATGCACGTGTCTTCATTAATCTTCAAGTTGTTCTTGATGATTTCATTGCTCTGATTTTTAAATTCTCTTGACTTGAGTGTTTTGTGTTTCTCATATGCATTCTCATTTTGTTAGTGTCAGTAGTATACAAACTGCTAAGTTTGGTGTCTTGCATGCATTGTTATTTGATTTTAGTTGCATTTTGATTTTTCCTCATTATTAAAAATCCAAAAATATTTTTAATTTGTGTCTTTTCAAGTCAATAATACAGGGAATTGAAGATTCAGAACATACTGCAGAGGAATTACACAGAAAAAGCTGGGCGTTCAAAACGCCCAGTGAAGAAGGGCAAACTGGCGTATAAACGCCAGCCAGGGTGCCTGGCTGGGCGTTTAACGCCCAAAAGGGTAGTAGTTTGGGCGTTAAACGCCAGAATGTGCACCATTCTGGGCGTTTAACGCCAGGATGGCACAAGAGGGAAGATTCTGTTTTCAAATCAAATTTTTTTTAGTTTTCAAAGTTTTTCAAAATCAAATCTTTTTCAAATCATATCTTTTCAATCAAATCTTTTTCAAAATCAATTTCTTTCCATTTTCAAAGATACTTGCTATCAATTAATGATTTGATTCAACATTTCAAGTATGTTGCCTTTTCTGTTGAGAAAGGTTTAATGTTTGAATCATATCTTTTCTTGTTAGCCAAGTTATTAATTTTTAAAATCAAATCTTTTTTTTAAAATGTTTTTCAAATCATATCTTCTCAATCACATCTTTTTAAAACCAATCATATCTTCTTAACCACATCTTTTTCAAAATAGTTTTCAATCAAATCTTTTTGATTTCTAATTTCAAAATCTTTTTCAAAATTCACTTTACTTCTTTCTCAATCAAAGTTTTTCAAAATGTTTTCAAAATCTTTTACTTAATTTTCAAAAATTTCTTCCCCTCTTCTCACATCCTTCTATTTATGGACTAACACTATTCCTTAATGCACAATTCGAACTCCATCCCTCTTGATAAGTTCAAAGAAGAAGAACACATGGCAACCGAAAACAACAACAATGCCAACAATGCAAGGAAGGTGCTGGGTGACTTTACTGCACCTACTCCCGACTTCTATGGGAGAAGCATCTCTATCCCTGCCATTGGAGCAAACAACTTTGAGCTTAAGCCTCAATTAGTTTCTCTAATGCAACAGAATTGCAAGTTCCATGGACTTCCATTGGAAGATCCTCATCAGTTTTTAGCTGAATTCTTGCAAATCTGTGACACTGTCAAGACTAATGGGGTTGACCCTGAGGTCTACAGACTTATGCTATTCCCTTTTGCTATAAGAGACAGAGCTAGAATATGGTTGGACTCACAACCTAAAGAAAGCCTGAACTCTTGGGAAAAGCTAGTCAATGCCTTCTTGGCAAAGTTTTTTCCACCTCAAAAATTGAGTAAGCTTAGAGTGGAAGTCCAAACCTTCAGACAGAAGGAAGGAGAATCCCTCTATGAAGCTTGGAAAAGATACAAACAATTAATCAGAAAGTGTCCCTCTGATATGCTTTCTGAATGGAGCATCATAGGTATTTTCTATGATGGTCTCTCTGAATTATCCAAGATGTCTTTGGATAGCTCTATTGGAGGATCTCTTCATCTGAAGAAGACGCCTACAGAAGCTCAAGAACTAATTGAAATGGTTGCAAATAACCAATTCATGTACACTTCTAAAAGAAATCCTGTGAACAATGGGACAAATCAGAAGAAGGGAGTTCTTGAGATTGACACTCTGAATGCCATATTGGCTCAGAATAAAATATTGACTCAACAAGTCAATATGATTTCTCAAAGTCTGTCTAGAATGCAAAATGCACCAAGCAGTGCTAAGGAAGCTTCATCTAAAGAAGACGCTTATGATCCTGAGAACCCTTCAATGGAAGAGGTGAATTACATGGGAGAACCCTATGGAAACACCTATAATCCTTCATGGAGAAACCATCCAAATCTTTCATGGAAGGATCAACAGAGACCTCAACAAGGTTTCAACATCAATAATGGTGGAAGAAACAGGTTTAGCAATGGCAAGCCTTTTCCATCATCTTCTCAGCAACAGACAGAGAATTCTAAGCAGAACCACTCTGACTTAGCAACCATGGTCTCTGATCTAATCAAAACCACTCAAAGTTTCATGACTGAAACAAGGTCCTCCATTAGAAACTTGGAGGCACAAGTGGGTCAGCTGAGCAAGAAAATTACTGAACTCCCTCCTAGTACTCTTCCAAGCAATACAGAAGAAAATCCAAAAGGAGAGTGCAAAGCCATCAACATGGCAGAATTTGGAGAGGAGGAAGAGGCAGTGAACGCCACTGAGGAAGACCTCAATGGACGTCCACTGGCCTCCAATGAGTTCCCCAATGAGGAACCATGGGAATCTGAGGCTCAAAATGAGACCATAGAGATTCCATTGGACTTACTTCTGCCATTCATGAGCTCTGATGAGTATTCTTCCTCTGAAGAGGATGAGTATGTCACTGAAGAGCAAGTTGCTAAATACCTTGGAGCAATCATGAAGCTAAATGACAAGTTATTTGGAAATGAGACTTGGGAGGATGAACCCCCTCTGCTCACCAAAGAACTGGATGACTTGCCTAGGCAGAAATTACCTCAAAAGAGACAAGATCCTGGGAAGTTTTCAATACCTTGTACCATAAGCACCATAACCTTCAAGAAGGCCTTGTGTGACCTAGGGTCAAGTGTAAACCTCATGCCTCTCTCTGTAATGGAGAAGCTAGGGATCTTTGAGGTGCAAGCTGCAAAAATCTCACTAGAGATGGCAGACAACTCAAGAAAACAAGTTTATGGACTTGTAGAGGATGTTCTGGTAAAGGTTGAAGACCATTACATCCCTGCTGATTTCATAGTCCTAGAGACTGGGAAGTGCATGGATGAATCCATCATCCTTGGCAGACCCTTCCTAGCCACAGCAAAGGCTGTGATTGATGTTGATAGAGGAGAATTGATCATTCAAGTGAATGAAGAATCCTTTGTGTTTGAGGCTCAAGGATATCCCTCTGTCACCATGGAGAGGAAGCATGAAGAGCTTCTCTCAAAACAGAGCCAAACAGAGCCCCCACAGTCAAACTCTAAGTTTGGTGTTGGGAGGTCACAACCAACTTCTAAGTTTGGTGTTGAACCCCCACATTCAAACTCTAAGTTTGGTGTTGGTAGGTTCCAACATTGCTCTGAGCATCTGTGAGGCTCCATGAAAGCCCTCTGTCAAGCTACTGACATTAAAGAAGCGCTTGTTGGGAGGCAACCCAATGTTATATTTTATCTATTTTCCTTTGTTATTTTATGTTTTCTGTAGGTTGATGATCATGAGAAGTCACAAAATCAATTGAAAAAGCAAAAACAGAATGAAAAACAGAAAGAAAAATAGCACACCCTGGAGGAAGATCTTGCTGGCGTTTAAACGCCAGTAAGGCTAGCAGATGGGCGTTTAACGCCCAGTCTGGCACCATTCTGGGCGTTTAACGCCAGAATGGGGCACCAAACTAGCGTTAAACACCAGTAAAGGGCAAGAAGTTGGCGTTAAACGCCAGAAATGGGCACCAGCCCGGCGTTTAACGCCAGAATTGGCACAAAGAGTAATTTTGCTCGCCACTTGGTGCAGGGATGACTTTTCCTTGACACCTCAGGATCTGTGGACCCCACAGGATCCCCACCTACCCCACCACTCTCTCTCTTCTTCACCCATTCACCAATCATCTCAACTCCTCTTCCCCAAAAACCCTTCACCTATCAAATCCCATCTTTCTCTTCACCACTCACATCCATCCTTCATAAAACCCCACCTACCCCACCATTCAAATTTAAACCCACCTTCACTCCTTCATTTTCACACAACCTAAACACTACTTCTCCCCTTTTGGCCGAACCACAGAGCCCCCTCCATCTCCTTCATTTCTTCTTCTTCTACTCTCTTCTTTCTTCTTTTGCTCGAGGACGAGGAAACCTTTTAAGTTTGGTGTGGTAAAAGCATTGCTTTTTGTTTTTTCATAACCATTTATGGCATCCAAGGCCGGAGAAACCTCTAGAAAGAGGAAAGGGAAGGCAAAAGCTTCCACCTCCGAGTCATGGGAGATGGAGAGATTCATCTCAAGGGTGCATCAAGACCACTTCTATGAAGTTGTGGCCTTGAAGAAGGTGATCCCCGAGGTCCCTTTCAAACTCAAAAAGAGTGAATATCCGGAGATCCGACATGAGATCCGAAGAAGAGGTTGGGAAGTTCTTACCAACCCCATTCAACAAGTCGGAATCTTAATGGTTCAAGAGTTCTATGCCAATGCATGGATCACCAAGAACCATGATCAAAGTGTGAACCCGGACCCAAAGAATTGGCTTACTATGGTTCGGGGAAATACTTGGATTTTAGTCCGGAAAATGTAAGGTTGGCATTCAACTTGCCCATGATGCAAGGAGATGAACATCCTTACACTAGAAGGGTCAACTTTGATCAAA
This sequence comes from Arachis hypogaea, assembly GCF_003086295.3. Lineage (NCBI taxonomy): Eukaryota > Viridiplantae > Streptophyta > Magnoliopsida > Fabales > Fabaceae > Arachis > Arachis hypogaea. The sequence goes on along the minus strand of NC_092039.1, from coordinate 32,376,864 downwards.
GGTTGGACCAAGTCCTCATAGACATTTGTGAAGAGGGCGCCCAATGGAAGAGAGATTCAAGAGGGAAGCCGGTTCAACTGAGAAGGCATGACCTCAAGCCCGTGGCTAGAGGATGGTTGGAGTTTATCCAACGCTCAATCATTCCCACTAGCAACCGGTCCGAAGTTACTATAGACCGGGCTATCATGATTCATAGCATCATGATTGGAGAAGAAATTGAAGTTCATGAGGTTATATCCCAAGAACTTTATAAGGTGGCGGACAAGTCCTCTACCTTGGCAAGGTTAGCCTTTCCTCATCTCAGTTGGAGTTGACATAGAGGGAGACATCCCCATTGATGAGGACAAGCCCATTACTAAGAAGAGGATGGAGCAAACAAGAGACCCCTCTCATCATCAAATCCCTGAGATGCCTCAAGGGATGCACTTTCCTCCACAAAACTATTGGGAGCAACTGAACACCTCCCTAGGAGAATTGAGTTCCAACATGGGACAACTAAGGGTGGAGCACCAAGAACATTCCATCCTCCTCCATGAAATTAGAGAAGATCAAAAAATTATGAGAGAGGAGCAACAAAGGCAAGGAAGAGACATTGAGGAGCTCAAGCACTCCATAGGATCTTCAAGAGGAAGAACAAGCCGCCATCACTAAGGTGGACCCGTTCTTTAATTTCCTTATTCTTTATTTTCTGTTTTTCGAAAAATCATGCTTATGTTTATCTATGTTTGTGTCTTGTGATCATTAGTGTCTTAGTGTCTATGCCTTAAAGTTATGAATGTCCTATGAATCCATCACCTTTCTTGAATGAAAAATGTTCTTAATTGAAAAAAAGAAAAGAATTGCATGAATTTTGAATTTTATAACAGTTTAATTATTTTGATGCGGTGGAAATACTTTTGTTTTCTGAATGTATGCTTAAACAGTGCATATGTCTTTTGAATTTGTGGTTCATGAATGTTGGCTCTTGAAAGAATGATGAAAAAGGAGACATGTTACTGAGGATCTGAAAAATCATAAAAATGATTCTTGAAGCAAGAAAAAGCAGTGAATACAAAAAAAAAAGGGGAGAAAAACGAAAAAAAGGGAGAAAAGAAAACGAAAAAAAAAAGAAAAAAAAGAGAAAAAAAAGAAAGAAATAAATGTAGAACCTATGCACAATTACTCAAGAGGGGGGGTGAATTGAGTAATGCAACAACAATTTATCTTTTTGCGAAATTTAAGAACAATATATAAAAATGTTATTGTACTAGTATTTTTCCAAGAGCTTAACTCAATTGCTAAGCAATTATAAGGAGCTTTTACTTTCCAATAGACACTAACTCAAATAAATTGATCAAGATTTTCACCAATCGGACTTAAGCCACTCCTTAAGTACTTACGAAGCTACTTTTCGATCACAATTTATTTGTTCAAAAGTAAAAAGGCAATATTATTAAAGAGATAAGTTTGGAGAGAAGCAAACGCTGTTTAGAGTGGTTCGGCACAATCTTTGTCCTACGTCCACTTTCTTTCTCAATCGCAATTGAGAAGTTCCACTATTGCCAAGCTTCAAGGTGCTCGCGCAAAACCTTTTACAATTCGAGTCCTTAGTTTCTAACACCTCACGGTATGTGATCACCACTCTTATACTAACCCACTCCACTTAGAGATACCTTCTCTAAGATTTGCCTTGAGTACTTAGTATACCTTTTTGGTATCCTCACCGACTATAGTGTTTATAACTCTCGACTCAACCTTGGAGATCACACTCCAATTCACAAGGTGTACAAGAAAAACAATTCTCAAAGAATTGTTGAGATAAAGTAAGTGCTCTCTAGAAGAGTGTGTGATTACAATTTTTGCACTATTGAACCAATTGAAATTTCTCTCTCAAAAATGTGTATTAAATCACTTGAAAAATGTGTAGAATGTAAGAATGTGAATGAGGTAATTTTCTAAATCAAAAACTTGTGAAATAAGGCTTCAATCCATCTATTTATAGATTTCCCAAACCTTAGAAACGTTGGGGAATTAATGGGATGGAGCATTTATGTCAAAACTAGCCGTTTTTTATGTTTTTGAATTATTTGCATTGATGCATAACACTTTGCATCGATGCAAATATGCCTTTGATGCTGAAATTTGAATTTTCAGCTAGGTTGCATCGATGCAAGCATCTTTGCATCGATGCAACAAGTCGTTGCATGCTTTGCATCGATGCAAGATAAGTGTGCATCGATGCAAACCTCAAAGAACGGTTTAAAAACACTTTAAAATGCTTAGGATTGATCTCAAACTTGTTGGAGTCAATTCCTATGCTTTTGTACTTTTGAAAACAAGTTTTTAAAACCTTTTGGCTAGCATTGAATCATCAAAACATTTTGTGAGTGTGTGTTGAGAGATTTAACATTTGGTTCTTAACAAGAAGTTACCTAAGTCCTAAGACTCTATACATGTCTTCAAAAGTTGTGGACTTGAGTTTCTCGTTGTTGTTGTGTTTGCTTTCAACTCTTCATGTTTGTTCATTTAAGATGTTTGTTGATTTGTCCTTTCATGTCGTTTGTTGGTTTGTCATTCATCAAAACCTACGAATAAAAACTTCGCATACAAGCAACATGATTTACAATTTCCCCCTTTTTGATAATGACAAACCAATTTTGAGGATATATATATTTATAAATGATTTTGAAAGCAACTGTAATGCACTTTCCTTTATAGAAAACTTTTGCTAAGAGTTCCCCCTAAATATGTGCATTTGTTCTTTTAAGAGGGTGAAAATAAATTTTGGTATCAAAGTTTTTGCTTTAGCGGAAGTCTTTTTGAAATCATTGATTTGCAAACTTTTTCTTTCTTTTCAAAACCTCAAACTTTTTCTCCCTTTTCAAATCTTCAAATATTTCAAATTTTCAAATATCCTCAACCTTTTCTTCCCCCTTTTGACATTATCAAAAAGAAGAGAGTTTGATTTCCTTTCTTTTTATATATGATAAACATGCATAATTCCCCCTAAAGAAGTGAAATATATCAAAGCATGCATATTAACTTAAAATAGGAGTACCAAGCCTATTTTGAGTCATTTACTGAAAGAGCATACAAGCAATAATCATTAAACAGATATTAAAGTATTCAAACCATAAGAGAAAACCTTAGCTTACTAGGAGTTAGTTTAACAGTTCATATGATCAATTAAACATAAAGCGATAAAAAAAATGACTTGATGAAGAGGAGATAATCAATCTTGATCTTCATTATCATCACTATCCTCTTCATATGGTAGGTGGATGCCGAAATGCTCATATAGGTCATCAAGACGACGATCCAAGCGACCAGTGCGACGATCTACACGAGACACACGACGATTAAGTGCTTCAAGTTGCCTACCATGATCAATTTCAATCCTTTGGATGTTTTGGTTGATGGATTGTAATTCTCTCATTACATCAACCAAGGAGGGTGGTTCTTGAGCTTGAGGTGCTTGTGGAGGAGCTTGCTCTTGAGGATCTTGCTCATCAACATTTCTTCTTCCCATTTTATTGAGAAGGTGAGTGTTGATACAAGATTGGGGTGGTACTTCCTTTGCAATCTCATTTGATACATCAATACCAACATAATCGAAGACTTTAGACCATAGGCAAAGGAAACCTAATCCACCATTCCTATCCTTCATCTTGAGCCTAATCATATGTTGTAATATAAAGTATGGCCAATTAATCTTAATCCCATTTACCATAGCCCACATGATAATCAAATCTTCATCAGTTACATTCGCATGCCCGGATATTCTTGGTTGCAATACATAGGTGACTAGATATAGCAAGGTTCTATGTTCCGCACTCATGGAATTGCAACTAATTTTGGAGTGAGCTCCTTGTACAAGGTTGAACAGATGCATGGCATTTTCCTTAGAATAACCCCATTCATCAATTGGGGTTTTACCACCTTGAAATAAGTCACCTTGATTTGGCAACTCCCAAATGGTGGCTAATTCATCTCCATCTAGCCTATAATCCTTTCTTCCTAACTTGAAGAGCAATGTGAAACTTGATTCATCTCCCTCAACAATCTCAATCATGAGTGTACTATAGGCTATGGCAACTAAATCCGGGTAATATCTACTCTTAATTTGAACAAAATCCATGAGACCTTGATGAACTAGAATAGCCTTAAGATTATCAAAATTATGAGTGGCAAGAAGGGTCGGATCCAAATACCTCGGAGGAATTTCCTTTCTTCCGGCGAGTTTTTCCTCATAGAATTGAAGATCTTCATTAGAAGCAAAGTACCTTGCCAAAGGATGATTACTTGGAGGTGGAACCACACTTGAAGAACCTTTTGACTTCTTCATGGTTCTCTTGATTCTAGGCATTGTTGATGATGTTGTTTTATGGGTTTTGTAGAGGAGAAAGTGGGGACTTCAAATATGTAGTTTGTTTGTAGTGGGTATCAAGATTTTGTGAGTTGTATGAAGGTATGTGTGAGTTTGTTTTTGGAGGTTATGGAGGTTTGAATGTGGGGATATGAGTTGTGAGGTTGAAGATGATGAAAAATGGGGGTTTAGGTTTTCAAAAAATGCCAAAATCACGTGTCTTTGTGTAATTTGGGCGAGTTTGCATCGATGCAATAGGCTTTGCATCGATGCACATAGCACGTCGTGTGCTTTGCATCGATGCAAAGGGCTTTACATCGATGCACATAGTGCGTCGTGTACTTTGCATCGATGCACAGCTTGGTTGCATCGATGCAACATGCATCATTTGCCCAAAAACACCAAGATTTCATCCTTTGGAGGTTCTTTCTTCAACCCTTTGAGTTCCATCATGTATATACTGACTCTAATCCATTATAAACTTCAATTTTATTGATCCTCCAGTGTTTATAGTCTTCAAATTCTTCAACCTACCTCAAGATTGATTACTCATTCATCAACTCATAAACCTGCAAAACAAAGGCCAACTGGATATCTCCAATGCTTAAGTTAGTAATAGATAAAAAAAATAGCAATATGAATACAATGAATTTTAAGCAAATCATATTAGATTAGAATCCAAGATACCAAGTTCATTTCGGATGTTAAAAAAAACTTTCTTTACATAAAGGTTTAGTGAAGATGTCTGCTAGTTGTCTACTAGTTTCAACAAATTCAATAACCACATCACCCTTTTCAACATGGTCTCTTATGAAGTGATGTCTAATCTCAATATGCTTGGTTCTTGAATGTTGAACTGGATTCTTGGTCAAATTTATTGCACTAGTATTATCACATTTGATAGGAATGTGGTCAAGCATGAGTCCATAATCCATAAGTTGTTGTTTCATCCATAAAATTTGGGCGCAACAACTACCGGCGGCTACATACTCGGCTTCGGCGGTAGACAAGGCTACACTTACTTGTTTCTTACTATACCATGAAACAAGAGAGTTTCCTAGTAAGTGACAAGTGCCGCTAGTGCTTTTCCTATCCAATTTGCAACCGGCAAAATCGGAATCAGAATAGCCAATCAAATCACAGGTGGATCCTTTCGGATACCACAATCCAACATTCAATGTTCCTATGAGATACTTCATAATCCTTTTTACCGCACTTAAGTGAGATTCCTTAGGATTAGCTTGGTATCTCGCACACATGCATACACTAAACATGATATCTGGTCTACTTGCCGTTAGATAAAGCAATGATCCTATCATGCCTCTATACCTCTTTACATCTATGCTTTTACCTTGTTCATCTTTGTCAAGGTAGCAAGTAGTGCTCATTGGTGTGTCCATTGCCTTAGCATTTTCCATTCCAAATCTTTTGAGCAATTCCTTGCAATATTTGGTTTGACTAACGAAAGTTCCTTCTTTTCCTTGTTTGATTTGAAGACCAAGGAAGAAGTTGAGTTCGCCCATCATGGACATTTCAAATTTACTTTGCATGAGGTTTGAGAAAAACTTGCAAAGTGATTCGTTAGTTGAACCAAATATTATGTCATCGACGTAAACTTGTATCAAAAGAATATTTTTGTTTTCAATCAAGATAAATAAAGTTGTATCAACCTTCCCTCGTCTAAAACCTTTTTCTATTAAAAATTTGCTCAAACGTTCATACCAAGCTCTTGGAGCTTGTTTAAGACAATAAAGAGCTTTCTTAAGTTTAAAAACATGATTAGGATTTTCATAATCCTCAAAACCGGGAGGTTGTTCAACATATACTTCTTCTTTAATGAAACCGTTAAGAAAGGCACTCTTAACATCCATTTGATAAAGTTTGAAGTCATAAGAGGATGCAAAAGCAAGTAACATCCTAATAGCTTCTAATCTAGCTACGGGAGCATAAGTTTCGTCATAATCAATGCCTTCTTCTTGATTATAACCTTTAGCTACTAATCTAGCTTTGTTTCTAACAATTGTACCATTTTCATCGAGTTTATTTCTAAAAACCCATTTTGTTCCTACAATTGTTTGATTACTTGGTCTAGGCACCAATTCCCAAACGTCATTTCGTTTGAATTGGTTAAGCTCCTCTTGCATTGCCATAGCCCAATGTTCATCATCAATTGCGGACTCGATGGTAGATGGTTCAATTTGAGAAACAAAAGCACTATATGCAAATAAATTTCTAAAAGTGGATCGAGTTGTTACCCCTTTTGAAACACTACCAATGACGTTGTCTAGAGGATGATTCTTTGAAGTATGCCAACCCTTTGAAAGACTTAACCGTTTAAGGGAAAAGATCATGGCAAGCACAGGCTTTAACAACAACAACACTAGCGAAGGTAACTCAACCGCTAGACCTCCTCTTTTTAGCGGAACAAATTACTCTTATTGGAAAAATAAGATGAGAATTTGGATCCGTTCTCAAGATGTGAGGATTTGGAAAGTTATTGAGAATGGAAATCACATTCCAACAAAGACAACAAGCGCCAAAGAAGAAGGAGTCTCCGTCTTAAAGCAAGTACCGAAAGGAGAAGATGAATATAGTGACGATGATTGGAAGAAAGTGGCAATGAATGATAAAGCCATCAACTTCATTCATTGTGCACTTAACGAGCATGATTATATGAAGATCTCTACATGTGAAACCGCTAAAGAGATTTGGGATAAACTCCAAATCACTTACGAAGGAACCGACCACGTTAAAGAATCAAAGGTATTCATGTTGGTTCATGAATGGGAAAATTTCAAAATGAAAGATGAAGAGAGCATTGAAGAAGCCCTTGAAAGACTCTCCAAGATCTTCAACAATCTAAGCATGCTTGGTACAAAATACAATGATAAACAAATTGTGACCAAGGTGCTTACAAGCCTTACACCAAAATGGAACTCCAAAGTGAACGCCATTGTGGAAGGAAGGCTCTATGATCAACTTACTTTTGATCAACTGCGAGGAAATCTTCTCACCTATGAAATGACTATGCTAAATAGACAAAAAGGTGAAGAAAGCAAGAAGAAGAGTCTCGCCCTTAAAACAACATCACTACAAGAAGAAAGTGATGATAATGAAGAAGAAGGAGATGAAGAATTTGCATTTTTGTTGAAAAGATTCAATAAGTTTGCAATGAAGAAAAACTTCAAGAGCAAAACAAAGGTACCAAAATGCTATGAGTGTGGAGAAGTTGGGCACATCAAACCCAATTGTCCAAAACTTCAAAAGGAGGACAAAAACAAGAAATTTAAGAAGAAGGAGAAAGCGTACATATCATGGGAGAACGAGGATGAATCCGACTCCGATGACAACGAGGTTGCAAATCTTTGCTTAATGGCAAGCGAAGAAAAGGTTAGTAATGACAACCCCACTTCTTTTAATTTACAAGATGAATATGATGCCTTACTTGAGGTGTACACAAAACTTACCCAAGATTATTCTCTCCTAAAGAAAAAGAATATGGAACTTTTAAAACAAAATGAGATGCTGAAAAACGAGAATATCAATCTTGGAAAAGATAAGTGTAGCACAAGTAGTGATCCATACAAATCTTGTAAAATGCATGAAAACGAAATTACAAATCTTAAGAACACTTTAGCTAAGTTCAATGAATCTTCAAAGAACTTAGATAAAATGTTGAAAGACCAAAAGCATGTTCATAATAAGGAAGGTTTGGGTTTTGATAAAGGAAAATTTAAAAATGTTAAAACCCCTATTAGGCAACCGCAAGCCCAAAAGATAAGCATGCCTAAAAGGAATGAAGCCTTTAAACATCCTCCTCAACATGCTTCTTTTAGAAATTATAATCACAATGCATATAGATCAAAAGATGTTGCATTTAGGGAACAACCTAGGCAACCATTTAGAAACATGCATAGGATGCATAATCCAAATGTAATATGTCATTATTGTAATAAAGTAGGTCATATAGCACCCGTATGCTTCACTAGAATTAAACATATAAACTTTCGTAGTCAAGATATGAGATGGGCACCATATGGGCATTACGCTCATGCTAACCATCAAGGACCCAAATTCACTTGGGTACCTAAATCCCAATTTTAATTATTTTGTAGGTACGTGTTGGAGCTAAGGATACAAATTGGTATGTTGATAGTGGATGCTCCAAACACATGACCGGCGATGAATCAAAGTTCACCGCAATAGAACCTACAAATGGAGGAAATGTGATCTATGGAGACAACAACACCGGCAAAGTAATCGGCGTTGGAAAAGTTGGTAAAAATCCTTCCACTTCCATAGACAATGTTATACTTGTCAAAGGTCTCAAACATAATCTCATTAGTGTTAGCCAACTGTGTGACAAGGGAAACTTAGTCACCTTTGATTCAAAATGTTGTTTGATAAAAAGGCAAGACACAAATGAAATTGTGCTAATTGGGCACCGTGTTGACAATGTATACATGATTAATCTAAATGAAGTTTCCTCAAATGATGTGAAATGCCTTGTTAGTAAAAATGATGAAACTTGGCTATGGCATCGTAGAGTAGCTCATGCTAACATGGACCATCTCAACAAGTTGGTCTCTAAAGAGTTAGTAATTGGCTTACCAAAGCTACGTTTTGAAAAAGACGTCCTTTGCGACGCATGTCAAAAGGGAAAACAAGTAAAGGCCTCTTTTAAATCCAAAAACATTGTTTCAACAACAAGGCCTTTACAACTTTTGCACATGGATTTATTTGGTCCTTCTAGAACTATGAGCTTTGGTGGCAATTACTATGCTTTAGTTATTGTTGATGATTACTCTCGATTTACATGGACCTTGTTCCTAGCAAACAAGAGTGATGCATTTCGAGCATTCAAAAGATTAGCCAAAGTTATTCAAAATGAAAAGAATTTGCATATATCATCTATTAGAAGTGATCATGGTGGAGAGTTTGAAAACAACCTCTTTGAAACTTTTTGTGAAGAAAATGGCATTGAGCATAATTTTTCCTCTCCTAGAACACCACAACAAAATGGTGTGGTTGAAAGGAAAAATCGTCATTTAGAAGAAATGGCGAGAACTATGCTCAATGAGGCTAATATTCCTAAGTACTTTTGGGCGGATGCGGTTAGTACCGCGTGTTATGTTATGAATAGGATTATCATTCGACCTATTCTTAAGAAAACACCGTACGAATTGTACAAAGGAAGAAAGCCAAATATTTCCCACCTTCACGTCTTTGGTTGTAAATGCTTTATTCTAAATAATGGAAAAGATAACTTAGGCAAATTTGATGCTAAGGCTGATGAAGGAATCTTCTTAGGCTACTCTCTAACTAGCAAAGCTTTTAGAGTATATAATAAACGCATCATGACTATAGAAGAAAGTATTCATGTTGCTTTTGATGAAACTAACCATTGTTGTGCTAGAAAAGATTTTGACAAAAATGTAGAAAACCTTGGTTCACTAAATTTGAATAGTGAAGACAAAGAAAAGGATTTAAATGAAGCCTCTACAAGCTCAACAAAGGATAGTGCTCAAGTTGAAGAAATTGAACCATCACAAGAACAAACAAATGCACTTCCAAAGGATTGGCATACTTCAAAGAATCATCCTCTAGACAACGTCATTGGTAGTGTTTCAAAAGGGGTAACAACTCGATCCACTTTTAGAAATTTATTTGCATATAGTGCTTTTGTTTCTCAAATTGAACCATCTACCATCGAGTCCGCATATCATGTTGTAAATCATGTTGCTTGTATGCGAAGTTTTTATTCGTAGGTTTTGATGAATGACAAACCAACAAACGACATGAAAGGACAAACCAACAAACATCTTAAATGAACAAACATGAAGAGTTGAAAGCAAACACAACAACAACGAGAAACTCAAGTCCACAACTTTTGAAGACATGTATAGAGTCTTAGGACTTAGGTAACTTCTTGTTAAGAACCAAATGTTAAATCTCTCAACACACACTCACAAAATGTTTTGATGATTCAATGCTAGCCAAAAGGTTTTAAAAACTTGTTTTCAAAAGTACAAAAGCATAGGAATTGACTCCAACAAGTTTGAGATCAATCCTAAGCATTTTAAAGTGTTTTTAAACCGTTCTTTGAGGTTTGCATCGATGCACACTTATCTTGCATCGATGCAAAGCATGCAACGACTTGTTGCATCGATGCAAAGATGCTTGCATCGATGCAACCTAGCTGAAAATTCAAATTTCAGCATCAAAGGCATATTTGCATCGATGCAAAGTGTTATGCATCGATGCAAATAATTCAAAAACATAAAAAAACGGCTAGTTTTGACATAAATGCTCCATCCCATTAATTCCCCAACGTTTCTAAGGTTTGGGAAATCTATAAATAGATGGATTGAAGCCTTATTTCACAAGTTTTTGATTTAGAAAATTACCTCATTCACATTCTTACATTCTACACATTTTTCAAGTGATTTAATACACATTTTTGAGAGAGAAATTTCAATTGGTTCAATAGTGCAAAAATTGTAATCACACACTCTTCTAGAGAGCACTTACTTTATCTCAACAATTCTTTGAGAATTGTTTTTCTTGTACACCTTGTGAATTGGAGTGTGATCTCCAAGGTTGAGTCGAGAGTTATAAACACTATAGTCGGTGAGGATACCAAAAAGGTATACTAAGTACTCAAGGCAAATCTTAGAGAAGGTATCTCTAAGTGGAGTGGGTTAGTATAAGAGTGGTGATCACATACCGTGAGGTGTTAGAAACTAAGGACTCGAATTGTAAAAGGTTTTGCGCGAGCACCTTGAAGCTTGGCAATAGTGGAACTTCTCAATTGCGATTGAGAAAGAAAGTGGACGTAGGACAAAGATTGTGCCGAACCACTCTAAACAGCGTTTGCTTCTCTCCAAACTTATCTCTTTAATAATATTGCCTTTTTACTTTTGAACAAATAAATTGTGATTGAAAAGTAGCTTCGTAAGTACTTAAGGAGTGGCTTAAGTCCGATTGGTGAAAATCTTGATCAATTTATTTGAGTTAGTGTCTATTGGAAAGTAAAAGCTCCTTATAATTGCTTAGCAATTGAGTTAAGCTCTTGGAAAAATACTAGTACAATAACATTTTTATATATTGTTCTTAAATTTCGCAAAAAGATAAATTGTTGTTGCATTACTCAATTCACCCCCCCTCTTGAGTAATTGTGCATAGGTTCTACAAGTGGTATCAGAGCCTGGTTCCGAATCGATGTGCCAGCGAGGGCGCTGGGCTCCCTTAGGGGGGTGGATTGTAAGGCCCACATCGGTTGGAGAGGGGAACGAAGCATGCCTTATAAGGGTGTGGATACCTCTCCCTAGCATGACGCGTTTTGACGAGTGAGTGTGGGGGGCTTAGGCTATCATCCCTATCGTCAAAGGCAAAACCATGAGGCCTTGTGTGCCAAAGCGGACAATATCGTGCTAGCGGGTGGTCTGGGCTGTTACAATAAAGTTGTGATCCAAGGCAAAAAGAGTGTGCTTAAGAACCCTGGACACCTCTAATTGGGGACTCTAGCAAAGCTAAGTCACAATCTGAAAAGGTTCACCCAATTATGTGTCTGTGGCATGTATGTATCCGGTGGTAATACTGAAAGACAGAGTGCTTTGGGCCACGGCCAAGACTCAATAAGTAGCTGTGTTCAAGAATCATCATACTTAACTAGGAGAATCAATGACACTATCTGGATTCTGAGTTCCTAAAGAAGCCAACCATTCTGAATTTCAAAGGATAGAGTGAGATGCCAAAACTATTCAGAGGCAAAAAGCTAAAAGCCCCGCTCATCTAATTAATACTGATCTTCATAGATGTTTTTGGAATTCATTGCATATTCTCTTCTTTTTATCTTATTTGATTTTCAGTTGCTTGAGGACAAGCAACAATTTAAGTTTGGTGTTGTGATGAGCGGACAATTTGTACGCTTTTTGGCATTATTTTTAGTATGATCTAGTTAGTTTTTAGTATATTTTTATTAGTTTTTAGTTAAAATTCACTTTTCTGGGCTTTACTATGAGTTTGTGTGTTTTTCTGTGATTTCAGGTATTTTCTGGCTGAAATTAAGGGACCTGAGCAAAAATCTTATTCAGAGACTAAAAAGGACTGCAGATGCTGTTGGATTCTGACCTCCCTACACTCGAAGTGGATTTTCTGTAGCTACAGAAGCCTAATTGGTGCGCTCTTAACGGCGTTGGAAAGTAGACATCCTGGGCTTTCCAGCAATATATGATAGTCCATACTTTGCCCAAGATTTGATGGCCCAAACCGGCATTCAAAGTCACCCTCAGAATTCCCAGCGTTAAACGCCGGAACTGGCACAAGGATGGGAGTTAAACGCCCAAACTGGCACCAAAGCTGGCGTTTAACTCCAAGAAGAGTCTCTACACGAAAATGCTTCAATGCTCAGCCCAAGCACACACCAAGTGGGCCCGGAAGTGGATTTTTATGTCATTTACTTATCTCTGTAAACCCTAGGATACTAGTTCTCTATATATAGGACCTTTTACTATTGTATTTTCATCTTTTGATCACTCTAGATCTCTAGATCATCTTTGGACGTCTAGTTCTTAGATCTTTAGGAGGCTGGCCATTCGTCCATACCTAGACCTTGTTCTTATGTATTTTCAACGGTGGAGTTTCTACACACCATAGATTAAGGTGTGGAGCTCTGCTGTACCTCGAGTATTAATGCAATTACTATTGTTCTTCTATTCAATTCCGCTTGTTCGTGTTCTAAGATATCACTTGTTCTTCAACTTAATGAATGTGATGATCCGTGACACTCATCATCATTCTCACCTATGAACGCGTGCCTGACAACCACCTCCGTTCTACCTTAGATTGAGTGGATATCTCTTGGATTCTTTAACCGGAATCTTCGTGGTATAAGCTAGAATTGATGGCGGCATTCAAGAGAATCCAGAAGGTCTAAACCTTGTCTGTGGTATTCTGAGTAGGATTCAATGATTGAATGACTGTGACGAGCTTCAAACTCCTGAGGGCTGGGCGTTAGTGATAGACGCAAAAGAATCACTGGATTCTATTCCAACCTGATTGAGAACCGACAGATGAATAGCCGTGCCGTGACAGGGTGCGTTGAACATTTTCACTGAGAGGATGGGAGGTAGCCACTGACAACGGTGAAACCCTCGCATACAGCTTGCCATGGAAAGGAGTAAGAAGGATTGGATGAAGACGGTAGGAAAGTAGAGAGATGGAAGGGACCAAGCATCTTCATACGCTTATCTGAAATTCCCACCAATGAATTACATAAGTATCTCTATCTTTATCTTTATATTTTATTCATCATTCATAACCATTTGAGTTTGCCTGACTAAGATTTACAAGGTGACCATAGCTTGCTTCATACCAACAATCTCTGTGGGATCGACCCTTACTCGCGTAAGGTTTATTACTTGGACGACCCAGTACACTTGCTGGTTAGTTGTGCGAAGTTGTGTTTATGCCATGGTATTGAACACCAAGTTTTTGGATTCATCACCGGGGATTATTTGAGTTGTGAAAAGTATTGATCACAATTTCGTCCACCAGTTACCTCAACCTTTTTGAAGATTTCTACTATTTTTGGGTCAAGTTCCATCTACTTTCTGGGCTTTCTTGTTGGTGTGGAAATGGGATAGGGGTAACGTCTTTGGTAGCTTTAGCTCCTTCTGGTGCGCTATTCTCTGGTTGAGTTACTTTTTCTTCAATCGTGTCTTGTACTTTATCTTCCTTTTCGACATCTTCCACTTCAAGCATGTCCTTAGCTGGGGCATGTTCTTATTGGCTTGGCTCCTCAGAATTCCTCTATTGCAGAGTGGTTCTGAACCTCAAGATGATGGCATTGATGCCAGCCTTGGGGTTGGGTAAGGGTTGAGAAGGAATTCCACTGGAGCTTGAAGGCTGGTTGTTGGAGTTATTCAGTGATCCAATCTGTGAGACAAGAGCTTTCAAGGTAGAGTTCAGACTGTTTAAAGTAGAAGTAAGGTTGTTCTCCATGGTCTTCTGTCTCTGATCAATAGAGTGTAGCAATTCATCATTGGAAGATGAAGAAGGGTAAGTGATATGAGGGGTCTGCTGAGACGCTTGGGATTGCCTTAGATGAGGTGCTCTATAAGCCTGGTTCTGGTTCTGCTGTTGATAGGTAGGATTCTACTAATACCGGTTCTACTGATTGTTGTTATTATTCAACCTCTGATTTCCTTACCCGTCTTTGCCTCCTCTGTTATAGGTGTCCCTCCAACCTTGGTTATAGTTTCCACCTTGGTTATAGTTGCTGCCTTGTTGATAGTATTCTTGATTCGGGCAGTCATAGAAATTGTGAGTAGCTGCCACGGTGTTGTCCTCATGTTGGAGCTGTGGACACTCATCAGTGTAATGATTATAATCAGCGCATATTCCACATACTCTCGAGGAACCAGTTGTTGGCTATGTTGTGGTGAAGGGGGCTGAGATTGTTGCTGGCCCAAATGTATATGCTTCAGTAGGTTGGTCATCTCACATATTTATTGTGTGAGAGCATTATTCTCATTGTTAGAGGAAACCTCTGCCACAGTCTTAGGGTGGTTGTTCCTATTGTGCTTGTGAGTCTGACCAGACTTAGCCTGGTCGGCGATCAGTTGCCATGCTTCATCTGTGGTCTTGTACTTTTTCAAAGAACCATTTCTTGCACCATCTAATGTAGTCTTATCCTGAGGCTTCATGCCTTGTGTGAAGTAGCCGATCAACACCAACTTGTCAATCATGTGGTGGGGGCATGCGTCTAGGAGATTAGTGAAGCGCTCCCAGTACTCATAGAGAGTCTTAGATTCGCCTTGGATGATCATTGAAATCTCTTTCCTTAGTATATCAGTAACTTCACCTGAAAAGTATTTTTCTAGGAATTCTCTCCTGAGCGTATCCCATTTAGTAACAACTACTTCAAGTTGAGTGTAGTACCAATCCCTCGCCTTTCCCTCAAGAGAAAACGAGAATGCTGCTAGTAGAATAGAAGTCTCAGTTGCACCATTATGCTTGACAGTAGAATAGGCTATCTAAAAATCCTTGAGGTACTTAAGAGGCTCTTGAGCAGGTGATGAGCGGATAATTTGTACGCTTTTTCGCATTGTTTTTAGTATGTTTTTAGTATGATCTAGTTAGTTTTTAGTATATTTTTATTAGTTTTTAGTTAAAATTCACTTTTCTGGGCTTTACTATGAGTTTGTGTGTATTTCTGTGATTTCAGGTATTTTCTGGCTGAAATTGAGGGACCTGAGCAAAAATCTGATTCAGAGACTAAAAAGGACTGCAGATGCTGTTGGATTCTGACCTCCCTACACTCAAAGTGGATTTTCTGTAGCTACAGAAGCCCAATGGGCGCGCCCTTAACGGCGTTGGAAAGTAGACCTCCTGGGCTTTCCAGCAATATATGATAGTCCATACTTTGCCCAAAATTTGATGGCCCAAACCGGTGTTCAAAGTCACCCTTAGAATTCCCAGCGTTAAACGCCGGAACTGGCACCAAAGTAGGAGTTAAACGCCCAAACTGGCATAAAAGCTGGCGTTTAACTCCAAGAGGAGTCTCTACACGAAAATGCTTCATTGCTCAGCCCAAGCACACACCAAGTGGGCCCGGAAGTGGATTTTTATGTCATTTTACTTATCTCTGTACACCCTAGGCTACTAGTTCTCTATAAGTAGGACCTTTTACTATTGTATTTTCATCTTTTGATCACTTTAGATCTCTAGATCATCTTCGGACATCTAGTTCTTAGATCATTGGGAGGCTGGCCTCACGGCCATGCCTAGACCTTGTTCTTATGTATTTTCAACGGTGGAGTTTCTACACACCATAGATTAAGGTGTGGAGCTCTGCTGTACCTCGAGTATTAATGCAATTACTATTGTTCTTCTATTCAATTCCGCTTGTTCTTGTTCTAAGATACCACTTGTTCTTCAACTTGATGAATGTGATGATCCGTGACACTCATCATCATTCTCACCTATGAACGTGTGACTGACAACCACCTCCGTTCTACCTTAGATTGGGTGGATATCTCTTGGATTCCTGATACACGATGCATGGTTAATCGCCTGACAACCGAGTGCTCGCCTGACAACCGAGCCAGCCATTCCATGAGATCAGAGTCTTCGTGGTATAGGCTAGAATTGATGGCGGCATTCAAGAGAATCCGGAAGGTTTAACCTTGTCTGTGGTATTCTGAGTAGGATTCAATGATTGAATGACTGTGACGTGCTTCAAACTCCTGAAGGCGGGGCGTTAGTGACAGACGCAAAAGAATCACTGGATTCTATTCCGGCCTGATCGAGAACCGACAGATGGATAGCCATGCCGTGACAGGGTGCGTTGAACATTTCAACTGAGAGGATGGGAGGTAGCCACTGACAACGGTGAAACCCTTGCTTAAGCTTGCCATGGAAAGGAGTAAGACGGATTGGATGAAGACAGTAGAAAAGCAGAGAGACGGAAGGGACAAGCATCTTCATACGCTTATCTGAAATTCCCACCAATGAATTACATAAGTATCTCTATCTTTATCTTTATGTTTTATTCGTATATCACCCATATCCATTTGAGTCTGCCTGACTGAGATTTACAAGGTGACCATAGCTTGCTTCATACCAACAGTCTCTGTGGGATCGACCCTTACTCGCGTAAGGTTTATTACTTGGACGACCCAGTACACTTGCTGGTTAGTTGTGCGAAGTTGTGTTTATGCCATGGTATTGAACACCAAGTTTTTGGATTCATTACCGGGGATTATTTGAGTTATGAAAAGTATTGATCACAATTTCGCGCTACCAAGTTTTTGGCGCCGTTGCCGGGGATTGTTGAGTATGGACAACTGACGGTTCATCTTGTTGCTTAGATTAGGTATATTTTTTTTCAGAATTCTTGAAGATGAATTCTAGAGTTTCATGGTGATTTGTTGAAGTCTGGCTGGCTGTGAAGCCATGTCTAATTTCATTGGACCGAGGTTTCAACTTATCATCACAAGAGCTTGTTGATTTCTATCAATCTTGCTTTTGGAGCAGTGATCTGCTAAGGCTTGGCTGGCCATTGGCCATGTCTAGTGTTTTGGACCGAAGCTTTCTTTGAAAGCTTGGCTGGCTGTGAAGCCATGTCTAATTCCTGGACCGGAGTCTTAGACTAAACATTGCATGATTCCTGGAATTCTCATTAAGAATTTTGATATCTTTATTTTCTTTTTTTTCACTTAATTTTCGAAAAAAAAAAACACAAAAAAAAAATTTACAAAATCATAAAATCCAAAAATATTTCTTGTTTGAGTCTAGTGTTTCATTCTAAGTTTGGTGTCAATTACATATTTTTGTTCTTCTTGCATGCATGTGTTTTAAGGATCTTCAAGATGTTCTTGATGATTTCTTACTCTAATCTTTAAATTCTCTTGACTTGAGTGTTTTGTGTGTCTCATATGCATTCTCATTTTATTAGTGTCAGTAGTATACAAACTGCTAAGTTTGGTGTCGTGCATGCATTGTTATTTGATTTCAGTTGCATTTTGATTATTCTTCATTATTAAAAATCCAAAAAAAATTTAATTTGTGTCTTTTCAAGTCAATAATATAGAGAATTGAAGATTCAGAACATTCAGCAGAGGAATTGCACAGAAAAAAACTGGGCGTTCAAAATGCCCAGTGAAGAAGACAGACTGGCGTTTAACGCCCAAAAGGGTAGAGTTTTGGGCGTTAAACGCCAGAATATGCACCATTCTGGCCGTTTAACGCCAGGATGGCACAAGAGGGAAGATTTTGTTTTCAATGTAAATTTTTTTCAAGTTTTCAAAATTTTTCAAAATCAAATCTTTTTCAAATCAAATCTTTTCAATCAAATCTTTTTCAAAATAAATTTCTTTCTTTTTTCAAAGATACTTGTAATCAATTAATGATTTGATTCAACATATCAAGTATGTTGCCTTTTCTGTTGAGAAAGGTTTAATGTTTGAATCATATCTTTTCTTGATAGCCAAGTCATTAATTTTCAAAATCAAATCTTTTTAAAATGTTTTTCAAATCATATCTTCTCAATCACATCTTTTTAAAAAAACTAATCATATCCTCTTAACCACATCTCTTTCAAAATAGTTTTCAATCAAATCTTTTTTATTTCTAATTTCAAATTCTTTTTCAAAAAATCACTTGATTTCTTTCCCACTTTTATTTTCGAAAATCAATTAGTGCTTTTCAAAAATGTTTTCAAAATCTTTTACTTAGTTTTCGAAAATCACTTCCCTTCTTCTCACATCCTTCTATTTATGGACTAACACTATTCCTTAATGCAAAATTCGAACTCCATCTTCTTTGATAAGTTCGAATTTTCTACTTCTGCCTTCTATTTTTCTTTTCCTCTGACACCTCAAGGAATCTCTATACTGTGACATAGAGGATTCCACATTTTCTTGTTCTCTTCTCTTTCTTATGAGCAGGAGCAAGGACAAAAGCATTCTTGTTGAGGCTGACCCTGAACCTGAAAGGATCTTGAAGCGAAAGCTAAGAGAAGCTAAGGCACAATTCTCTGTGGAGGACCTAACAGAAATCTTCAAAGAAGAAGAACTCATGGCAGCCGAAAACAACAACAATGCCAACAATGCAAGGAAGGTGCTGGGTGACTTGACTGCACCTACTCCCGATTTCTATGGGAGAAGCATCTCTATCCCTACCATTGGAGCAAACAACTTTGAGCTTAAGCCTCAATTAGTTTCTCTAATGCAACAGAATTGCAAGTTCCATGGACTTCCATTGGAAGATCCTCATCAGTTTTTAGCTGAATTCTTGCAAATCTGTGGCACTGTCAAGACTAATGGGGTTGACCCTGAGGTCTACAGACTTATGCTATTCCCTTTTGCTGTAAGAGACAGAGCTAGGACATGGTTGGACTCACAACCTAAAGAAAGCCTGAACTCTTGGGAAAAGCTAGTCAATGCCTTCTTGGCAAAGTTCTTTCCACCTCAAAAATTGAGTAAGCTTAGAGTGGAAGTCCAAACCTTCAGACAGAAGGAAGGAGAATGCCTCTATGAAGCTTGGGAAAGATACAAACAATTAATCAGAAAGTGCCCCTCTGACATGCTTTCTGAATGGAGCATCATAGGTATTTTCTATGATGGTCTCTCTGAACTGTCCAAGATGTCTTTGGATAGCTCTGCTGGAGGATCTCTTCATCTGAAGAAGACGCCTGGAGAAGCTCAAGAGCTAATTGAAATGGTTGCAAATAACCAATTCATGTACACTTCTGAAAGGAATCCTGTGAACACTGGGACTAATCAGAAGAAAGGAGTTCTTGAGATTGACACTCTGAATGCCATATTGGCTCAGAACAAAATATTGACTCAACAAGTCAATATGATTTCTCAAAGTCTGTCTGGAATGCAAAATGCACCAAGCAGTACTAAGGAAGCTTCATCTGAAGAAGAAGCTTATGATCCTGAGAACCCTTCAATGGAAGAGGTGAATTACATGGGAGAACCCTATGGAAACACCTATAATCCTTCATGGAGAAATCATCCAAATTTCTCATGGAAGGATCAACAGAGACCTCAACAAGGTTTCAACAACAATAATGGTGGACGAAATAGGTTTAGCAATAGCAAGCCTTTTCCATCATCTTCTCAGCAACAGACAGAGAGTTCTAAGCAGAATAACTCTGACATAGCAACCATGGTCTCTGATCTAATCAAAACCACTCAAAGTTTCATGACTGAAACAAGGTCCTCCATTAGAAATTTGGAGGCACAAGTGGGTCAGCTGAGCAAGAAAATTACTGAACTCCCTCCTAGTACTCTTCCAAGCAATACAGAAGAAAATCCAAAAGGAGAGTGCAAAGCCATCAACATGGCCGAATTAGGAGAGGAGGAAGAGGCAGTGAACGCCACTGAGGAAGACCTCAATGGACGTCCACTGGCCTCCAATGAGTTCCCCAATAAGGAACCATGGGAATCTGAGGCTCAAAATGAGACCATAGAGATTCCATTGAATTTACTTCTGCCATTCATGAGCTCTGATGAGTATTCTTCCTCTGAAGAGGATGAGTATGTCACTGAAGAGCAAGTTGCTAAATACCTTGGAGCAATCATGAAGCTAAATGACCAGTTATTTGGAAATGAGACTTGGGAGGATGAACCCCCTTTGCTCACCAAAGAACTGGATGACTTGTCTAGGTAGAAATTGCCTCAAAAGAGACAGGATCCTGGGAAGTTTTCAATACCTTGTACCATAGGCACCATGACCTTCAAGAAGGCCTTGCGTGACCTAGGGTCAAGTGTAAACCTCATGCCTCTCTCTGTAATGGAGAAGCTAGGGATCTTTGAGGTGCAAGCTGCAAAAATCTCACTAGAGATGGCAGACAATTCAAGAAAACAAGCTTATGGACTTGTAGAGGATGTTCTGGTAAAAGTTGAAGACCATTACATCCCTACTGATTTCATAGTCCTAGAGACTGGGAAATGCATGGATGAATCCATCATCCTTGGCAGACCCTTCCTAGCCACAGCAAAGGCTGTGATTGATGTTGATAGAGGAGAGTTGATCATTCAAGTGAATGAAGAATCCTTAGTGTTTAAGGCTCAAGGATATCCCTCTGTCATCATGGAGAGGAAGCATGAAGATCTCCTCTCCAAACAGAGCCCCCACAGTCAAACTCTAAGTTTGGCGTTGGGAGGCCTCAACCAAACTCTAAGTTTGGTGTTGAACCCCCACATTCAAACTCTAAGTTTGGTGTTGGGAGGTTCCAACATTGCTCTGAGCATTTCTGAGGCTCCATGAGAGCCCTCTGTCAAGCTACTGACATTAAAGAAGCGCTTGTTGGGAGGTAACCCAATGTTATATTTTATATATTTTCCTTTGTTATTTTATGTTTTCTGTAGGTTGATGATCATGAGAAGTCACAAAATCAATTGAAAAAGCAAAAACAGAATGAAAAACAGGAAGAAAAATAGCACACCCTGGAGGAGAGCGCGCTAGCGTTTAAACGCCAGTAAGGCTAGCTGTTGGGCGTTTAACGCCCAGTCTGGCACCATTCTGGGCGTTTAACGCCAGAAAGGGGCACCAGACTGGCGTTAAATGCCAGAAAAGGGCAAGAAGCTGGCGTTAAACGCCAGAAATGGGCACCAGCCCGATGTTTAACGCCATAATTGGCTAAAAACGCAATTTTGCATGCCATATGGTGCAGGGATGACTTTTCCTTGACACCTCAGGATCTGTGGACCCCACAGGATCCCCACCTACCCTACAACTCTCTCTCTCTTCTTCACCCATTCACCAATCACCTCAACACCTCTTCCCCAAAAACCCTTCACCTATCAAATCCCATCTTTCTCTTCACCACTCACATCCATCCTTCGTAAAACCCCACCTAACTCACCATTCAAATTCAAACCACTTTCCCACCCAAACCCACCCATACATGGCCGAACATCACCCTTCCCCCTCTCCTATATAAACCCATCTTCACTCCTTCATTTTCACACAACCTAAACACTACTTCTCCCCCTTTTTGGCCGAACACAAAGCCATTCCCTTCTCCTCTATTTTCTTCTTCTTCTACTCTCTTCTTTCTTCTTTTGCTCGAGGACGAGCAAACCTTTTAAGTTTGGTGTGGTAAAAGCATTGCTTTTTGTTTTTTCATAACCATTTATGGCATCCAAGGCCGGAGAAACCTCTAGAAAGAGGAAAGGGAAGGCAAAAGCTTCTACCTCCGAGTCACGGGAGATGGAGAGATTTATCTCAAGGGTGCATCAAGACCACTTCTATGAAGTTGTGGCCTTGAAGAAGGTGATCCCCGAGGTCCCTTTTTCACTCAAAAAGAGTGAATATCCGGAGATCCGACATGAGATCCGAAGAAGAGGTTGGGAAGTTCTTACCAACCCCATTCAACAAGTCGGAATCTTAATGGTTCAAGAGTTCTATGCCAATGCATGGATCACCAAGAACCATGATCAAAGTGTGAACCCGGATCCAAAGAATTGGCTTACTATGGTTCGGGAGAAATACTTGGATTTTAGTCCGGAAAATGTAAGGTTGGCATTCAACTTGCCTATGATGCAAGGAGATGAACATCCTTACACTAGAAGGGTCAACTTTGATCAAAGGTTGGACCAAGTCCTCACAGTCATATGTGAAGAGGGCGCCCAATAGAAGAGAGGTTCAAGAGGAAAGCCGGTTCAATTGAGAATGCATGACCTCAAACCTGTGGCTAGGGGATGGTTGGAGTTTATCCAACGCTCAATCATTCCCACTAGCAACCGGTCCGAACTTACCATAGACCGAGCTATCATGATTCATAGCATCATGATTGGAGAAGAAATAGAAGTTCGTGAGGTTATATCCCAAGAACTTTATAAGGTGGCGGACAAGTCCTCTACCTTGGCAAGGTTAGCTTTTCCTCATCTCATTTGTCACCTCTGTTATTCAGTTGGAGTTGACATAGAAGGAGACACGACCATTGATGAGGACAAGCCCATCACTAAGAAAAGGATGGAGCACACAAGAGATCCCACTCATCATGAGATCCCTGAGATTCCTCAAGGGATGCACTTTCCTCCACAAAACTATTGGGAGCAACTAAACACCTCCTTAGGAGAATTGAGTTCCAACATGGGACAACTAAGGGTGGAGCACCAAGAACATTCCATTCTCCTCCATGAAATTAGAGAAGATCAAAGAATCATGAGAGAGGAGCAACAAAGACAAGGAAGAGACATTGAGGAGCTCAAGCACTCCATAGGATCTTCAAGAGGAAGAAAGAGCCGCCATCACTAAGGTGGACCCGTTCTTTAATTTCCTTGTTCTTTATTTTTCTGTTTTTCGAATTTTGGTGCTTATGTTTATCTATGTTTGTGTCTTGTGATCATTAGTGTCTTAGTGTTTATGCCTTAAAGTTATGAATGTCCTATGAATCCATCACCTTTCTTAAATGAAAAATGTTCTTAATTGAAAAAAGAAAAGAATTGCATCAATTTTGAATTTTATAACAGTTTAATTATTTTGATGTCGTGGCAATGCTTTTGTTTTCTGAATGTATGCTTAAACAGTGCATATGTCTTTTGAATTTGTGGTTCATGAATGTTGGCTCTTGAAAGAATGATGAAAAAGGAGACATGTTACTGAGGATCTGAAAAATCATAAAAATGATTCTTGAAGCAAGAAAAAGCAGTGAATACAAAAAAAAAAGAGAAAAAAATTTTTCGAAAAAAAAGAGAGAGAAAAAGAAAGAAAAAGAAAGAAAAAGAAAGAAATAAAAGTTGTGATCCAAGGCAAAAAAGAGTGTGCTTAAGAACCCTGGACACCTCTAGTTGGGGACTCTAGCAAAGCTGAGTCACAATCTGAAAAGGTTCACCCAATTATGTGTCTGTGGCATGTATGTATCCAGTGGTAATACTGGAAGACAGAGTGCTTTGGGCCACGGCCAAGACTCAATAAGTAGCTGTATTCAAGAATCATCATACTTAACTAGGAGAATCAATGACACTATCTGGATTCTGAGTTCCTAAAGAAGCCAATCATTCTGAATTTCAAAGGATAGAGTGAGATGCCAAAACTGTTCAGAGGCAAAAAGCTAAAAACCCCGCTCATCTAATTAATACTGATCTTCATAGATGTTTTTGGAATTCATTGCATATTCCCTTCTTTTTATCTTATTTGATTTTCAGTTGCTTGAGGACAAGCAACAATTTAAGTTTGGTGTTGTGATGAGCGGATAATTTGTACGCTTTTTGGCATTGTTTTTAGTATGTTTTTAGTATGATCTAGTTAGTTTTTAGTATATTTTTATTAGTTTTTAGTTAAAATTCACTTTTCTGGGCTTTACTATGAGTTTGTGTGTTTTTCTGTGATTTCAGGTATTTTCTGGCTGAAACTGAGGGACCTGAGCAAAAATCTGATTCAGAGACTAAAAAGGACTGCAGATGCTGTTGGATTCTGACCTCCCTGCATTCGAAGTGGATTTTCTGTAGCTACAGAAGCCCAATTGGCGCGCTCTCAACGGCGTTGGAAAGTAGACATCCTGGGCTTTCCAGCAATATATGATAGTCCATACTTTGCCCAAGATTTGATGGCCCAAAACGGTGTTCAAAGTTACCCTCAGAATTCCCAGCGTTAAACGCCGGAACTGGCACCAAAGTGGGAGTTAAACGCCCAAACTGGCATAAAAGCTGGCGTTTAACTCCAAGAGGAGTCTCTACACGAAAATGCTTCATTGCTCAGCCCAAGCACACACCAAGTGGGCCCGGAAGTGGATTTTTATGTCATTTTACTTATCTCTGTACACCCTAGGCTACTAGTTCTCTATAAGTAGGACCTTTTACTATTGTATTTTCATCTTTTGATCACTTTAGATCTCTAGATCATCTTCGGACATCTAGTTCTTAGATCATTGGGAGGCTGGCCTCACGGCCATGCCTAGACCTTGTTCTTATGTATTTTCAACGGTGGAGTTTCTACACACCATAGATTAAGGTGTGGAGCTCTGCTGTACCTCGAGTATTAATGCAATTACTATTGTTCTTCTATTCAATTCCGCTTGTTCTTGTTCTAAGATACCACTTGTTCTTCAACTTGATGAATGTGATGATCCGTGACACTCATCATCATTCTCACCTATGAACGTGTGACTGACAACCACCTCCGTTCTACCTTAGATTGGGTGGATATCTCTTGGATTCCTGATACACGATGCATGGTTGATCG
Source organism: Arachis hypogaea (assembly GCF_003086295.3). Taxonomy (NCBI): domain Eukaryota; kingdom Viridiplantae; phylum Streptophyta; class Magnoliopsida; order Fabales; family Fabaceae; genus Arachis; species Arachis hypogaea. The sequence goes on along the minus strand of NC_092039.1, from coordinate 32,351,813 downwards.
CCTGACAACTGAGTGCTCGCCTGACAACCGAGCCAGCCATTCTGTGAGATCAGAGTCTTTGTGGTATATGCTAGAACTGATGGTGGCATTCAAGAGAATCCGGAAGGTCTAACCTTGTCTGTGGTATTCTGAGTAGGATTCAATGATTGAATGACTGTGACGTGCTTCAAACTCCTGAAGGCGGGGCGTTAGTGACAGACGCAAAAGAATCACTGGATTCTATTCCGGCCTGATCGAGAACTGACAGATGGATAGCCATGCCGTGACAGGGTGCGTTGAACATTTCCACTGAGAGGATGGGAGGTAGCCACTGACAACGGTGAAACCCTTGCTTAAGCTTTCCATGGAAAGGAGTAAGAAGGATTGGATGAAGACAGTAGGAAAGCAGAGAGACGGAAGGGACAAGCATCTTCATACGCTTATCTGAAATTCCCACCAATGAATTACATAAGTATCTCTATCTTTATCTTTATGTTTTATTCGTATATCACCCATATCCATTTGAGTCTGCCTGACTGAGATTTACAAGGTGACCATAGCTTGCTTCATACCAACAGTCTCTGTGGGATCGACCCTTACTCGTGTAAGGTTTATTACTTGGACGACCCAGTACACTTGCTGGTTAGTTGTGCGAAGTTGTGTTTATGCCATGGTATTGAACACCAAGTTTTTGGATTCATTACCGGGGATTATTTGAGTTGTGAAAAGTATTGATCACAATTTCGTGCTACCAGCAGGTAAGCCATGAAACTTTGGCAGTAGATTGATTAGTGCAGTCTTCAGTTCAACATCTGCACCCAGATTTGGATGACGCGCTTAGAAAGGTGGTAGTGTAAAGTCCGGAGCTCCTACTTCCTGAAGAGTAATCCTGCTGGGAGCTGCCATATCCTCTACGCGTAAATCAACCAAATCAGTAGAAAGGGAGCTTGTTTCTTCCTTAAATGACATTTCAGATTCGCCCTCAGAGAGGACTAACCGACGCCAAGCTTGCCTTATACGTGAAATAGTTCTTTAGATCAAATGTGGGTAAGCTCGGATCAGGTAGCGAACGCGTCATTCAATGAAAGAAACATACAGCTCATAGTAGCAAAATAAAATAAATTCCAACCAATAAATTAGCACACTGTTGCAACTCTCCGGCAACGGCGCCAAAAATTGACGTAGGGAAAAATATTCGATCAAGAGTTTATAGAGAAAACAGCGTTGCAAGTATAGCTCTTAACCAATGTTGATTTCGCGTATCAATTTAGAAAGGGTTGTCACAAAATGTAGAAATAAAATACTGGGAGTATGAATCCCAGGTCGTCTACCAACAAGTTGGAGAAAGAGTGCTACTTTATTAATCAGAGGTTTTCCAAGAAATTTTGAGTTTGAAAAACAGAGAAATAGATGATTAAGAATTTATGTATTTCAAATAAAAGCCTTGATTGGGAGAAGATTAAATGGAAGTTTTATCCCTGTTGAACTTTCCCAAGTGTAATAATAAAAGGGTTATTATCCTACTTAGTTATCCCTTATATAATAAGGAAAAGTCAAGTAACTCTCAAACTAATCCTATCGCTTATGTCCTAATCCTTTCCTAAGAAAGGATTAGAGTTGAAGACAGGAGAATTAGCCAACAATTTCCAATTAATATTAACACTTGAGTATTCCAACTCAAGGTTTTTCTTTTAATCAACTCCCCATCAAGTTAGAAACTACTCCATTGTCATAAATATAACTTTCACAGAATTAAGAGAGGAATAAAAGGAAGACATGATAATTAATAACTAAAAATCAATTAAAAGTAAAAATGGTTCTTTGCATTAATAAATCCCAAAATCATGAACATACTTATCTTAAACAAAGTCAATGGGCAATAAAAGAGTAAAGAGTAGAGAAACAAACTAGAATGAGGAAGCTCCAACGGAGGTAATGAATCTTCTCAATATCCAAAGCAAAGTAATAAAAACTCTAGAACTATGAATGTGAAGAAAGCCTAGAGGAATGAGTAGTATTCTCTCTAGGTTCTCAAAACTAAACTAAAAATATGCTAATGAGAATGTGTGTTGAGTCTCTGTATGTTTCCTTGCTTTAGTATGTGTTTCTGGGCCAAAAACTGGGTCAAAACATGGCCCGAAATCGCCCCCAGCATTTTCTGTTAATTCTATAGATCACGCATGTCACGCGTACGAATCAGTCACGCGTTCGCGTCGCTGGTCGTTTTGGCGTGTCACATGTTCGCATCAAGCACGCACTCGTGTCATATTACAGAACTCCAATCCACGCATACGCATCAGGCAAGCGCACGCGTCGCTGTAAATTTCTCCATATCACGCGCACGCGTGAGCCATGCGTGTGCATCAATGCTCACTGGTTATCTCCTTAATTTCTTATGTTCCTTCCATTTTTGCAAGCTTCCTCTCCCTTGTGTTCTTCCTTGACAACTTCTACCTCTTTACAAGCTTCTTCAATTTCAACCTCTTCCTCTTGGTAGCTTTCTTCCAATTCAATCTCTATTTTTTTGCTTACCAAGGGCATGGGAGGTTGTGCTTCTTCTTCATTAATCTCCATCTCTTGATTAACCTCTTCAAAGTCTTCAACCATGATATGCCGTGGAGGTTGTACACCCTCCTCAACATCAATTTCAAGCATTTTGGAAGGAGGCTCTATGACTTGACCTTCCTATGGAGGTTCCGCATCTCCTAAGTCTTCAACCACTTCTTCCTCTTTAACTATTGCAGCTTTGTCCAGTTGTTTTAGTATAAAATCATACTCCTCCTTGATGATTTCCTTTCCATAATAACTCCCTTCAACTACTCCTTCATCTTCAAGGGTCTCCCCTACCTCCACATTTTAGGCCTCCTCTTGCTCCTCTGGAAATAAGGCCGCGTGTAACTGATCCATTGCGTTCTTAAGATGATCCTTTCTCTCTGGTTCCATGTCAATAGCATCATTGCGATCATGTTGCTCTTGGATTGATGGATATGGGTATTCTTGCACGGAGGGTGGCGGTGCAATGAAGCTTGAGGGTTGAATATTGGAGGTAGAGGGTTGGTCCATGCGGGATATAAGATTTTAGAGTTTAGAGGTGAGACCAATAAGAGAAGTAAGTGTGTTCTCCATGGAGGTTTGGGGGTGGATAGGAGGGTTCATTTGTTGGGAGAAAGGGCTCATAACACGGAGGTGGTTCTTCTTGATAAGGATATAGAGATGGTGTATATTGAGGTAGTGGTTCTATGTATGGTTCATATAGTGGTTGGTATGGTGGATAAGGGTTAGGGTCATATGAAGGTGAACGGCGAAAAGAGGCTTATGAGTAGGGTTGAGGGCTATGTTGAGGAGGGGGTCCATAGGCATATGGTGGTGGTTGTTGATAATCAAAAGGGTGTTCACCATAGCCATTATCTTAGTATGCCTCTTGGAAGGGCTCTTGGTCATCGTATGTTGGTGGAGGTTGTTGCCAAGAGGGTTGATTTAATCCTTGTAGCTCTTCCCATCTTTGGTTGTCCCAACCTTGATGCATGTTCTCATTGTAGCTTCTATTTCCTGCAACATAATTTGAACCAAATTCATAGCCAAATGGGTGAGAGTTCATAGTAGCAAATAAAAACAAAAACTAATAAAAATAAGCAACTAAGTCCTAAACTAACAAAAACTAGCAAACAAGCAAAAAGCAAATATTTACAATAACCAATAATAAGGCACACGTTTGCAATTCTCTGGAAATAGCGCCATTTTTACGAATGAATTTTTGCTAGTAAAGAATTTTACAAATAAAATCTCGTTAAAAGTATAGCTTCTAAACCAACAAAAATCCTTTCGTACAAAAGTTTGGTTGTCACAAGTAACAAACCCAATAAAAATATACCGGAGTATTCAAACCTCGGGTCGTTTCTCAAGGAATTACAGGGAAGTGTGCTTGTTATTGGTTATGGGTTTTTGTTTTCTGGGAAATTTGGAGTTTGGGCAATGGACACATAAATGATTATAAATTAAAGCAATGAAAATTAACAAGAGGTTTTATGTAATTAAATTAAAAAGTCTTGACTAGGAGAAGATTAATCTGAAGTTCTATCCTTATTGGATTTCCCAAAATTAATTAGTAATAGGTTGTTATTCACAAAATCACTCATGCATACACGTCCCTGACGCGTGCGCATTATTTTCAGTTTCGAATCATTCACGTGTGCGCGGGCCTGACGCGCACGCATCGTATGCAATTTTGGCCCCAATGCGAAACGAATAGAAAGTTGTGCGTGCGTGAGGCTGGACTCGCGCGATTGGCACCATCACGGTCACGCGTACGCGTACTTGACGCGTCCGCGTCACATGGCTGTTCTGTTTTCACGCGCACGCGTGACCTGCGCACGCGCGTCGCTTTTTATTTCCCATTCTTCTTCTTTCGTCTCTCCTTTCTTACTCTTTCCTCTCTCCTTTCTTTTTCTTTCTTCTTCTTTTCTTACTTTCTTCGCCTCCTTATTCTTTTTCACTTCTTTTCCTCATTGCATTTGCATATTTTCATTCATTTCATTATAATTTTGTGCATGTTTTATTTTCTCTTCCAAATGTGCTACTTTTTCATTGGTGTTAAAAATTTCCTTACTCAACTGTTGCATACTTTCCCGCAGTATTTTAGGTGCTTCTTGACTTGTTTGCTATTTAGTTGACATGCCCTGTGCTTCTATTATTTTCTCACTTACATGTTGTAACTACCATGTAGTTGAGAACCTTATTATTTGGCACTAGCCCACACATGTTTCATTTCTTTTCATATCTTTGCTTGTGGGTTCTTTCTCTTTCCTTTTCTCTTCTTTCAGGATGGCCACCAAGAGGGACAAGAAAAAGTTTCTAACTGGAGCAATAAATAAGTTTGCCACACAATCTTTGGAGAAAAAGTATCAGTTGGAACTACCCGTGCACTTGTACATCTCTGCATGCATCGAAAACGGTGTAATCTTTAAGTGTGGGGAGGTCGATAACGACTTCCGGTGGTTAGTACTTTCTGACTCAACACCAATATTTAATCTTCTTTGTAGTTAGTTATTACATTTGCATGATTGATTGCATGTTTGTTAGATTTTGTGCATATTTTACCACTACTTGGTTGAAGTAATAATTTTTTTTTCAAGAAACTTGTTTTATAGCATTTCACTAATTTGAATTAAAATTTTTGATAAACTTGTTTAAAGAAATTTATTTTGGAACATGGTTTTAAAGCTTGAACACACAAAACTAGTGAGATTTTGAGCCTATTTGATTGGTTGCATTTTATCAACCAATATTTTATTTTTGGTGTATGTTATTCTCTCTAAAATTGTGATCTATATCTTGCTTGATTCTATATTTACATGGTTTAATGTATGTATATACTTATATGATTGAGGCTTTGTTTCACTTAGCTTACATACCCATATGGCCTTACCCTTTCATTATCTTTTGCAAACCAATGTTGAGCCTATTTTACCCCTTTGTTCTTTACTTTAGCTCATCACTAACTCTAAGAAAAAAAGCAATTATGTCTTTAATTTGAATCCTTGATTAGCTTAGACTAGTGAAAGTGCTCATGAATTAAGTGTGGGAAAAGTGGGTTTGGAAATGGTTGATTTGGGAATTTAGTATGTTAGGCTTTGTGTGAAAATGTGAAAAATGTTAAGAACATGTTTATGCATTCAATACCTTAATCATATGCATTAAAAAAGGAAAGAAAAAAATTAGAATGAGAAAAGAAAAATAGAAAAAGAAAAAAAGAGAAAAAGAAAAGGAAAAAGAGCAAATAATAATAATAATAATAATAATAATAATAATAATAATAATAATAATAATAATAATAATAATAATAATAATAATAATAATAATAATAATAAGGGGACAAAATGCCCCAAAGTAAATGGTGATAGCAATGCATATGTACTGTACTAAAAAATTGGAATGCATGAATATGTAGTAAACACAGTTAATGGGTAGTTATATTATAATTACATGGATTGTCTTAAGTTAGGTGGGAAGTTTAGGTTAATTAAGGATTTGAATTTTAGTCCACTTGACCAAATACAATCCTACCTTGACCCTAACCCCATTACAACCCTCAAAAGACCTCTTGATATGTGTATTTGTGCATTAAATTTATGTTGATTGGTAGAAGAAGAGCAAGTCTTAGAAAGCAAGATTAGTAGAGAACCGAGAGATCGAACCTTAAACACCTGAGTGATTAGAGTGCATACACTTCCAGTGAGGGTTCGATGCTCAATTCTTTGTTCCCGGCTTTCATGAGCTATTTTCTTCTTGCAAGTTGACTTGTACTTCATTTTTATGGTTTGAATTAGTGAAATCCAGTTCATATTTGTTCTTGAAGAATTTGTTTGCTTTCAACCAAGTAGATAGAAACATTTTGTATCTAGTTGCATTCATATAAATAGGTTGCATCTCATACTTCCTACCATTCCTCTTCACTCTTTCAGTTCTCTTGAGTTTAGCATGAGGACATGCAAATGTTTAAGTGTGGGAAGATTGATAAACCGCTATTTTATAGTTTATCTTGTGCTCAATTGAGTGGATTTTATCAATCTTTCATACACTTGTTCATACAAAATGCATGGTTTTACATTTTCCTTCCTGATTTTGTACTATAATTGAAAACATGCTTCTTTGGGCCAAATTTTGCTAATCCTAATCCTCTCTTATTACCATTCTATGTCGTGATATGTGCGTTAAGTCTTTTCAAAGATCATAGGGCAGGAATGGCTTAGAGGATGGAAAGGAAGCATGCAAAAGTGGAAGGAATACAAGAAGTTGAAGGAACTGTAAAGCTGTCAGCCCTGACCTCTTCACACTCAATCGATCATAGCTTGAGTTACAGAGGTTCAAATGAAGCGGTTTAATGTGCGTTGGAAAGCTAACATTCGGGGTTTCGCAACGACATATAATTTGCCATAGTTGCCATGCTGTTAGGCGAGGTGCACGCGTGGATCACGCGTATGCGTGACCTGGCGAAAGTTCAATCCACACGTACGCATGGACGATGCGTACGCGTGATAGAGCCACATGATGGACGTATCAAAAATCGCTGGGGTGATTTCTAGGCTATTTTTTACCCAGTTTTTGGCCCAGAAAATACATATTAGAGGCTACAGAGTGGGAGAATCAATCAATTCATTCATCACATTCACATAACTTTAGGTTTTAGATGTATCTTTAGAGAGAGAGGCTCTCTCCTCTCTCTTATGTTTTAGGATTTAGTATTATCTCTTCTCAAATTCCAGGTTTAATGTTCTTTGACTTAATTCTCTTCTGCCCTTATTGATTCTAATACTTTGATCTATACATTCCTTTTGTGATTGGATTTTCTATTTAATATAACTTGAGGTATTTCATATTCAAGATTGCTCTCTTTTGATCTATGTTGCTGATATTTGAAATTGGTTATTTGGATGTTATTATCTCCTATTGTTCTTCTATTATTTTGTGTTATGCCTTCCAAGTATTTGACAAAATTCTTGGAAGGATGTTAGAGTAGATTTCTATATTCTTGGTCTTGGTTGAGTAATTGGTGACACTTGAGTTATCAAACTCCTTTGTCGATTATTAATTGAAAGTTGCTAATTAACTTGAATTCCACTAACTCTAGTCTTTCCTTGGGAATTGACTAGGACTTGAGGATTCATATTGATTCATCCACTTGACTTATGTTCTTAGTTAGAGGTTGACTAAGTGGGAGCAATGGACAATTCTCATCACAATTGATAAGGATAACTAGGATAGGACTTCCAATTCTCATACCTTGCCAAGAGTTTTTATTGTTATTATTCTATTTTCTCTACAATTTACTCTTCTCATTTCTCATCCCCAAAATCCCAATTTATACAACTCATAACCAATAATAAGAACACCTCCTTGCAATTCCTTGAGAGATGACCCGAGGTTTAAATACTTCGGTTATCAATTTTATTAGGAGTTTGTTACTTGTGACAACCAAAACTTTTGCATGAAAGGATTCTTGTTGGATTAGAAACTATACTTTCAACAAGAGCTTAATTGTGAAAATTATAGACCACGCAGGAATCCGTTCGTCAGTAACTCCTCACAATTTTTTAATTATATAGATTTAATGCGATACGTGACATATAATCGCCTCATCTTTGGATGCTTAGGATTTGCGTGACTCATAAACTAGAACTGGACTTAATCTTCCAATTTAAATTAAGTGGCCAAGAAATTGGTGTTTAATCACTTAAGGTTTGCTATGAATTGAATCTTTGTATAATTAAAGTAGTTGATAAGAATTATTAATACAGAAATTTAGCATCTCTAAAGTCTTAAATGTCTTCTTACATTAATTTCACATATCATTCATTGTTTGCTTTCTTGTATTCTCTTATTTACTGTTTTATGTTAATTAAACTTGAAACCCCTCCTTTTATCTTGTCTAACTAGCCTAATCACTCAACTATTGTTGTTTAATCCATTAATCCTTGTGGAATCGACACTCACTCACCTGAGTTATTACTTGGTAGAACCCAATGCACTTGCCGGTTAGTTTGTAGTATTCGAAATTCCGTATCAATGATTAAGAAATAATGAAATAAAATTAATTATGTGATAATGCATGAAGTCCACTACCTGTTAGTCTTTACAATTGAAAATCTTAGAGCTTAGGAATTCTATTCGAATGATATTTTAGAAACTTCTTTATATGTTTTTGTCTTGAAGCAGCATTCTATTTTCTTGCATAATTGTTTATTTTCTTTTCTTAGTTCCATTCTTACTTGGCCTTGAATCTAGATGTTCTATTTCAAAGCGGCTTTTAAAATAAGCTTTCAATCAACACTCCCAAACCAGTTGGTTCAATGTGTTAGGTGTTGAAGTACGCCGTAGGATTTACTTACTCAAGCCTCTCTCTTTGACACAAGTTCACTACAAGCATTTAACAATAACTCTTTGAGTTCTTATTTTTTTCTTAATCTTCCTAGTAATTGATTCTCAAAGCCTTGGGCCTTGTTTCTAATTCTTCTTTTCTTTCTTTTTCTTCTTTTCTTTCTTTTTCTTCTTTTCTTTGTCTTGCTGCTTCTTAGTTATATAGATTTTTTAGGTCTTCTATAATACTTCTCTATATATCTTTTCTTGTCTTAGAGTTTTCATGAAAATGTTCACATATATAAAATTTCATTACATGATCACACCATCAATTCTGTATTTCTCTTAATCTCACTTGTTTTAAAGCTTAACAACTTCTTCAACTTTTTTTAACAACTCTTAATTGCATACTCAAGGCATTGGATGCAAGCAATTTCATTTATTGAACTCATTGATACTGAAAGTAAAACTATATGAGACTAGAGATAGAAGCTAAAGGAAACTAAAGATAAAAACTTAATAAAACTAGGACATTAACCAAGTTAAACTAAAAACAAGACTCAAACATTCACATATTAAAACAGATAAGTTCACACTTGCAGATAACTTGAAGATAAAGGAAACATAAAGAAACAAAGGAACTTAACCACTCATCACTATCATTGTTATCATTGGGTTCATTGGTTCTTGGCTCCGAAACATTGGTCCTTGGCTCTACATGGGTTCTTGGCTCCCAAAACCATTGATCTTCATTGGCTTTTTGCACTCTCTCCTCATGAATAAGCTGTACCTCGCTCATGTCATATACAAGCCTGTTTGCTACTCTTGGGTATGGTGGTAGAGTTGGATTCACTTCCTGAAGACCTACACATAGGTAGCCTAGCTTGGCTTGAATATTAAGCTTATTAGCTTCTACTCGGTTTCTGTGTCTACAATTTTTAACCCCCAGAACTCCTTAAGCTCTCTATTTTATCGTGCTTATTGCTCTGCAATGTTCGAGAGAGTTATTTGGAGTTGACTCCAATCAAAGGCTTGTTGAGCAGAAGATTGATGAGAGATTTGTTGACTTGACTCCTCTTGGAAGTGAGGAGCTTGAGGTTGAGATGAAGGTGGAAGAGATTGTAGCCTTTCTTCTTCTTGTGCTTGTTGAGGGATTACTCCTTTCACTTTCTCCATGGATCTTTTGGTAATTGATCTATCTACTGGAATGGGATATCATTCTCAATAAAAAACCCAGCAGCCTCACAGAGGCGATGAATGACATTTGGAAAATCCATAAAAGAATTTGCAAATGAGTTTGAGGCAAGATGATATAACTCCTGAGGGATGATCTTTTCCATTTTTACCTATTCCAATCTTAACTCATACCTTTGGTCATTATTCTTCAATCTATCATGGAAGGTTATTCCCGATGATGCAGAGGCAGAAATTCTCAAACGGAGAATTCTCTTGATGCTTTCTGGATTGCAATCAATCTCTTTTTCTCTCACATAGATTTTGAAGGTCAGAGGTTTCTTAGCAAGAATCTGCTCATCAGTGAGCCATGCATTGGTTAAGAACTCTTGCACCAATAATTGTCCTATCTTAGGGTGTGGGTCACTTAAAATAGGCCATCCTCTTCTTGTGATCTATTTATAAATTTCAGGGTACTCTCCCTCTTTTAGCTTGAAAGGTATTCGGCTATGACTTTTTTTTGCACGTCCAATTGTAGAATCAGTCCTCATGTACCTTAGCGATGAACCTCATTGAATCAAATGAAGGGTAGCTGGTTCCTTCCCTTTTCGCTTGTTTGACGAAGATGGTTGTGTTGTAGGTGTCATGTCTCTTTGATAGAGCTCGCTCAATCCAACACCAAACATAAAAAGTGTTCTTGTCCCCAAGCAAGGAAAAAAAAGAAGAGTGGTGAAGAACAGGGAAGTAAGGGTTGCTAGAAAGAAAAGGAATAATAAAGAAAGAAGGGAAGAAAGTGACCTAAGGGAGTATGAAATGAAGAATGATAAAAGGTTATTGAGCCATGGAAGAGTATAACTAAATATTGAGTGAGGGTGAAAGATGGAGTCGAAAGTAGACATGTATTTATAAGGTGAAAGAAGTAAGGCAAAGGATGGTGAGGATTGAAAATTACAATCCAATGGTGCATTTGGGGTTGGGGTTCGAACAAACAGTGGGAATGGGGCAAAATTGGGAAGAACTTGGATGGTGTGTGGCCTATGCTTGTAAGTTTAGAAATACGTGAAGACAAAAAGTTTCATTGAGTAGTCCTAAGAAGAATTGAAGTTTGAATCTTGTGAAGGCCATGCATACATATTGCTACAGGGATAGAGACCAAAGGGTAAGACATTGAAAGACTTATGAATACATGTGATGCACAGATACTAAGGCATGTGGGTGCACAGAGAGTGAAATGAATGCTCTAGAGAATCTCTAAGTTGGAAAATAGTTGTAGCTACTCCTACAAAATTCAAACCAAGTTAAAGAAGTAAAACAATGATTCATAACAAACAAAATTGACACAACTATACATAACAAAAACATGAAACAAGCTAATCATATCAAATAAGATGAAACAAACTAAGTAGAATAAAGCAAATGAAATCAACTAACTATAACAACTAAAATCAAACAAACTAGGGATAACAACTACAATCAAACTATGCAAGGAAAACATGTGTACGCACAAGTTACCTCTTTTGTCTTTTTTTAAGAAAGAATGACGTTAGACGCCACTTAATTGGCATGCTACAACAAGCTTGATTTTGAGGACATTTTCGTTCTGTCCCATTTTGGCGGGGATGCCACAAAACTAGCGTGAGGAGCCATAATACTGGGAGAAATATTTGAAGCCAATTTGGGTTTTCCTAATGGAAAGTTAGATGTACAGAGTCATGCATGAGATGCATGGTTTGATCAAACACCAATCCTGGCCTCATGCATGGTATGCTGATGCTGTAAATCTATAGAATGCTTTCTTAAATGACATGCAAAAATCATAAATTATATAGAAAAGCATTATATGTATGGTTTGATCACACAAAAATCTTCTCATGCATTTGATGCACTGCTTGACCAAACACCAAACATATCCCTTGGATTCAATACCAAACTTGGCTCCTGCTTGGGCCAAAAAGCTATGATCCTGCAACAAACTTTCTTTGCTAATATGCATCATTTATAAGAGAAAAAAATTGATGAAAGCTAAGACTCAACAAGAATTTAAAGGATACTATGGTTGGGTTGCCTCTCAACAAGCATTTCTTTATCGTCACTAGCTTGACATTGCATCTTCTCTTAGTTGAAGTTGTAGGTGATCCTTTAGCGGTCCATATTTTCTCTCAAGTAAAGCTTTAATATATGACCATTGACTCTGAATGTCCTTTGTTAATCTTCATCCATTAATTCAACATGACTATATGGTGAAACTTTGGTCACTAAGAATGGTCTAGGCCACATAGACTTTAGCTTTCCAGGAAAGAATTTCAATCTAGAATTGAATAAGAGGACCTTCTGGCCAAGCTCAAACACTTTGTTTAAAATCTTTCTGTCATACCACTTTGTTTAAAGCCTTTGCTCTGAATTTCTCTAGTCCAATTAGTTACAACAGCCTCTTCTTCCCTACGGCTTGTTTGTCAAAGTTCAGGAGTTGGGTAGCCCAATATGCCTTATGTTCTAATTCCATTGGTAGATGACATGCCTTTCCATAAACAAGTTGATAAGGTGATCTACCAATTGGTATCTTGAATGTTGTCCTCTAGGCCTACAAATCATCATCCAATTTATTGGACCAATCTTTTCTTGAAGATCCTATAGTTTTCTCCAAGGTTCTTTTGATTTCTCTATTTGAAATCTCAACTTGTCCACTTGTTTAAAGATGGTAGGGTATTGTAATATTATGTTTTACTTCATATCTTTGGAGGAGAGAGTCTAGCTTTTTACTGCAAAAATGACTCCTACCATCACTGATCAGACTTCTTGGAACATAATGCGTGATATCTTGTACTCTTTTTTTCTTTATTTTTTAGTTATTTTTAGTTAGAATTTGTTAAGTTTTATTGTATTTTAGTGCAAAAATTATCTTGGATGCTACTTTGAGTTGTTTTAGTGTTTTTATGATTTCAGGTGAAATTAGGAGTAGTTTGGCAAAGTTTGGAGCAAAAACGAGAAGATTTGGTGCACCCCCTTGGGTACTAAACGCTAAGCTGGAGTTTAGCACCAGCAACACGCACAAAACAGAAAGATTATGCCTATCTTTTCAAAATTGATTTTCAAATCTTTTTCAATTAACTAATTGACTTTTTGTTTGTTTTACTATTTCTTATCTTTTTCAAAACCACCTAACTACTTTTCTCTCTCTAATTTTCGAAAATCACCTTCCTATTTTTCAAAAATCTTTTTACTTAACTAATTATTTTAACTTTTAATTTTATTCCCATTCTTAATTTTCGAATTCTAACTAATAATTAAAATACAAAAAAAATAATTTTCTTTTTTTAAAATTAAAATTCGAATTTTCTCCTCTCTCATCTCTTTCTATTTATTTATTCATTTACTAACACTTCTCTTCATCTTAAAATTCGAATCCTCTCTTCCTCTCTGTGTTCGAATTCTTCTCTTCTCCTTTTCCTATTCTTATCTTCTTCTACTCACATAAAAGGAATCTCTATACTGTGACATAGAGAATTCCTCTTCTTTTCTATTCTCTTCTTTTTCACATAAGCAGGAGCAAGGATAAGAACATTCTTGTTGAAGCTGATCTGGAACCTGAAAGGACTCTGAACAGAAAGCTAAGAGAAGCTAAAACACAACACTCTGAAGAGGACTTTACTAAAATTTTTGAAAAAGAAGTAGAGATGGTCGAACCCAATAACAATGGTGGAGGTGCAAGGAAGAAGCTTGGTGACTTTACTGCACCAAATTCCAACTTCCATGGAAGAAGCATCTCAATCCCTACCATTGGAGCAAACAATTTTGAGTTAAAGCCTCAATTAGTTTCTCTGATGCAACAGAATTGCAAGTTTCATGGACTTCCAAATCAAGATCCTTTTCAGTTCTTAACTGAATTCTTGCAGATCTGTGATACTGTTAAGACCAATGGAGTTGATCCCGAGGTCTATAAGCTTATGCTTTTCTCTTTTGCTGTAAGAGATAGAGCTAGAACATGGTTGGACTCTCAGCCTAGAGATAACCTGAACTCTTGGGATAAGCTGGTCACGGCTTTCTTAGCCAAGTTCTTTCCTCCTCAAAAGCTGAGCAAGCTTAGAGTGGATGTTCAAACCTTCAGACAGAAAGAAGGTGAATCCCTCTATAAAGCTTGGAAAAGATACAAGCAACTGACAAAAAAGTGTCCTTTTGACATGCTTTCAGAATGGACCATCCTGAATATATTCTATGATGGTCTGTCTGAATTGTCTAAGATGTCATTGGACCATTCTGTAGGTGGATCTATTCACCTGAAGAAAATGCCTGCAGAAGCTCAGGAACTCATTGACATGGTTGCAAATAACCAGTTCATGTACACTTTTGAAAGGAATCCTGTGAGTAATGGGATGCCTCAGATGCCCTGAATGCCATATTGGCTCAGAACAAAATGTTGACTCAGCAAGTCAACATGATTTCTCAGAGTCTAAATGGATTGCAAAATGCATCCAACAGTACTAAAGAGGCATCTTTTGAAGAAGAAGCCTATGATCCTGAGAACCCTACAATGGCAGAGGTGAATTACATGGGTGAAGCCTGTGGAAACACCTATAATCTCTCAAGGAGAAATCATCCAAATTTCTCATGCAAGGATCAACAAAAGCCTCAACAAAGCTTTAATAATGGTGGAAGAAACATGTTTAGCAATAGCAAGCCTTTTCCATCATCCTCTCAGCAACAGATAGAGAATTCTGAGTAGAGCCCCTCTAGCTTAGTAAACATAGTCTCTGATCTATCTAAGGCCACTTTAAGTTTTATGAATGAAACACGGCCCTCCATTAGAAATTTGGAGGCACAAGTGGGCCAGCTGAGTAAAAGAGTCACTGAAACTCCTCCTAGTACTCTCCCAAACAATACAGAAGAGAATCCAAAAAGAGAGTGCAAGGCTGGTGCGGCGAAATTGTGAACAATACTTTTTCACAACTCTCATAATCCCCGGTAATGGCTCCAAAAACGTGGTAGCTCAATACCATGGCATTACACAACTTCGCACAACTAACCAGCAAGTGCACTGGGTCGTCCAAGTAATAAACCTTACGTGAGTAAGGGTCGATCCCACAGAGATTGTTAGTATTGAAGCAAGCTATGGTCATCTTGTAAATCTTAGTCAGGCAAACTCAAATGTATATGGGTGATAAACGAAAATAACACAAAGGTAAAGATAGAGATACTTATGTAATTCATTGGTAGGAACTTCAGATAAGCGCATGAAGATGCCTTCCCTTCCGTCTCTCTGCTTTCCTACTGTCTTCATCCAATCCTTCCTACTCCTTTCCATGGCAAACTCGTGTAGGGTCTCACTGTTGTCAGCAGCTACCTCCCATCCTCGCAGTGAAAGCTAATGCACACACTCTGTCACAGTGCTGCCAATCACCGGTGTGGTTCCCTCCCCTACCGGAATAGAATCCAGTGATTCTTTTGCGTCTGTCACTAACGCCCAGTAAGTTACAGGTTTGAAGCGCGTCACAGTCATTCAGTCATTGAATCCTACTCAGAATACCACAGACAAGGTTAGACCTTCCGGATTCTCTTGAATGCCGCCATCAGTTCTTGCCTATACCACGAAGACTCCGATTAAAGAATCCAAGAGATATTCACTAAGCCTCGAATGCTTGTAGAACAAGAGTGGTTGTCAGTCACTTTGTTCATGAGTGAGAATGGTGATGGGCGTCAATCATCACCTTCATCAGGTTGAAGAACAAGTGATATCTTGGATAAAGAATAAGCGAAATTGAATGGAAGAACAATAGTAATTGCATTAATACTCGAGGTACAGCAGAGCTCCACACCTTAATCTATGGTGTGTAGAAACTCCACCGTTGAAAATACATAAGAACAAAGGTCTAGGCATGGCCGAATGGCCAGCCTCCCAAAGAGGGTTCAATCATCAAAACATGATCAAAAGATATAAAGATCCAAAGACTTCTAATACAATAGTCAAAGGTCCTACTTATAGAAAACTAGTAACCTAAGGTGTACAGAGATGAGTAAATGACATAAAAATCCTCTTCCGGGCCCACTTGGTGTGTGCTTGGGCTGAGCAATGAAGCAAATTTCGTGTAGAGACTCTTCTTGGAGTTAAACGCCAGCTTTGGTGCCAGTTTGGGCGTTTAACTCCCATTTGGGTGCCAGTTCCAGCGTTTAACGCTGGGATTTCTTGAGGTGACTTTGAACGCCGGTTTGGGCCATCAAATCTTGGGCAAAGTATGGACTATCATATATTGCTGGAAAGCCCAGGATGTCTACTTTCCAACGCCGTTGAGAGCGCGCCAATTGGGCTTCTGTAGCTCCAGAAAATCCGCTTCGAGTGCAGGGAGGTCAGAATCCAACAGCATCTGCAGTCCTTTTTGGTCTCTGAATCAGATTTTTGCTCAGGTCCCTCAATTTCAGCCAGAAAATACCTGAAATCACAGAAAAACACACAAACTCATAGTAAAGTCCATAAAAGTGAATTTTAACTAAAAACTAATAAAAATATACTAAAAACTAACTAGATTATATCAAAAACATACTAAAAACAATGCCAAAAAGTATACAAATTATCCGCTCATAACAACACCAAACTTAAATTGTTGCTTGTCCCCAAGCAACTGAAAATCAAATAAGATAAAAAGAAGAGAATATGCAATGAATTCCAAAAACATCTGTGAAGATCAGTATTAATTAGAAGAGCGGGGTTTTTAACTTTTTGCCTCTGAACAGTTTTGGCATCTCAATCTATCCTTTGAAATTCAGAATGATTGGCTTCTTTAGGAACTCAGAGTCCAGATAGTGCTAATGATTCTCTTAGTAAAGTATGATGATTCTTGAACATAGCTATTTATTGAGTCTTGGCTGTGGCCCAAAGCACTCTGTCTTCCAGTATTACCACCGGATACATACATGCCACAGACACATGATTGGGTGAACCTTTTCAGATTGTGACTCAGCTTTGCTAAAGTCCCCAATTAGAGGTGTCCTGGGTTCTTAAGCACACTCTTATTTGCCTTGGATCACAACTCTTATTTCTCTATTTTTTTCGTTTTCTTTTCTCTTTTTTTCGGTTTTTTTTTTCTTTTTTTTTTTTTTTTTTTGAAAAGCTTTTTCTTGCTTCAAGAATCATTTTATTGATTTTTCAGATCCTCAGTAACATGTCTCCTTTTTCATCATTCTTTCAAGAGCCAACATTCATGAACCACAAATTCAAGATACATATGCACTGTTTAAGCATACATTCAGAGAACAAAAATATTACCACCACTTCAAAATAATTAAACTATTATAAAATTCAAAATTCATGCAATTCTTTCTTTCATCAATTAGGCACGTTTTTATTGAAGAAAGGTGATGGATTCATAGGACATTCATAACTTTAAGGCATAGACACTAAGACACTAATGATCACAAGACACAAACATGGATAAACATAAGCATAAATTTTCGAAAAACAGAAGAACAAATAACAAGGAAATCAAAGAACGGGTCTACCTTAGTGATGGCGGCTCTTTCTTGCTCTTGAAGATCCTATGGAGTGCTTGAGCTCCTCAATGTCTCTTCCTTGTCTCTGTTGCTCCTCCCTCATGATTCTTTGATCTTCTCTAATCTCATGAAGGATGACGGAGTGTTCTTGATGCTCCACCCTTAATTGTCCCATGTTGGAACTCAACTCTCCTAGGGAGGTGTTTAGTTGCTCCCAATAGTTTTGTGGAGGAAAGTGCATCCCTTGAGGGATCTCAGGGATCTCATGATGAGTGGGATCTCTTGTGTACTCCATCCTTTTCTTGGTGATGGGCTTGTCCTCATCAATGGGGATGTCTCCCTCTATGTCAACTCCAACTGAATAACAGAGGTGACAAATGAGATGAGGAAAGGCTAACCTTGCCACAGTGGAGGTCTTGTCCGCCACTTTATAGAGTTCTTGGGCTATAACCTCATGAACCTCTATTTCTTCTCCAATCATGATGCTATGGATCATGATGGCCCGGTCTATGGTAACTTCGGACCGGTTGCTAGTGGGAATGATTGAGCGTTGTATGAACTCTAACCATCCTCTAGCTACGGGCTTGAGGTCATGCCGTCTCAATTGGACCGGCTTTCCTCTTGAATCTTGCTTCCATTGTGCGCCCTCTTCACATATGACTGTGAGGACTTGGTCCAACCTTTGATCAAAGTTGACCCTTCTAGTGTAAGGATGCTCATCTCCTTGCATCATAGGCAAGTTGAACGCCACCCTCACACTCTCCGGACTAAAATCCAAGTATTTCCCCCGAACCATAGTGAGATAATTCTTTGGATTCGGGTTCACACTTTGGTCATGGTTCTTGGTGATCCATGCATTGGCATAGAACTCTTGAACCATCAAGATTCCGACTTGTTGAATGGGGTTGGTAAGAACTTCCCAACCTCTTCTTCGGATCTCATGTCGGATTTCCGGATATTCACCCTTTTTGAGTGAAAAGGGGACCTCGGGGATCACCTTCTTCAAGGCCACAACTTCATAGAAATGGTCTTGATGCACCCTTGAGAGGAATCTATCCATCTCCCATGACTCGGAGGTGGAGGCTTTTGCCTTCCCTTTCCTCTTTCTAGAGGTTTCTCCGGCCTTGGATGCCATAATGGTTATGGAAAAACGAAAAAAAGCAACGCTTTTACCACACCAAACTTAAAATGTTTGCTCGTCCTCGAGCAAAAGAAGAAAGAAAAGAGTAGAAGAAGAAGAAATGAGGAAGAGGGAGATGGTGGTGTATGCGGCCAAAGAGGGGGAGAAGTGGTGTTTAGGTTGTGCGAAAATGAAGGGTTGAAGAGGGGTATATATAGGAGAGAGGGGGGTGAATGGTTCGGCCATTATGGGTGGGTTTGGGAGGGAAAGTGGTTTGAATTTGAAGGGTGAGGTTGGTGGGGATTTATGAAGGATGGATGTGAGTGGTGAAGAGAAAGATGGGATTTGATAGGTGAAGGGTTTTTGGGGAAGAGGTGTTGAGGTGATTGGTGAATGGGTGAAGAAGAGAGAGAGTGATGGTAGGGTCCTGTGGGGTCCACAGATCCTGTAGTGTCAAGGAAAAGGCATCCTTGCACCAAATGGCATCAAAATCTACGTTTTGAGCCATTTCTGGCGTTAAACGCCGGGCTGGTGCCCATTCCTGGCGTTTAACGCCAGGTTCTTGCCCTTTACTGGCGTTTAACGCCAGTCTGGTGCCCCTTTCTGGCGTTAAACGCCCAGAAGGGTGCCAGACTGGGCGTTAAACGCCCAACTGCTAGGCTGACTGGCGTTTGAACGCCAGCAGCATCTTCCTCCAGGGTGTGCTATTTTTCTTCCTGTTTTTCATTTTGTTTTTGCTTTTTTCATTGTTTTTGTGACTTCTTATGATCATCAACCTACAAAAAAGATAAAATAACAAAAGAAAATAATTAATTATAAAACATTGGGTTGCCTCCCAACAAGCGCTTCTTTATTGTCACTAGCTTGACAGAGGACTCTCATGGAGCCTCAGAAATGCTCAGAACCGTGTTGGACCCTCCCAACACCAAACTTAGAGTTTGAATGTGGGGGTTCAACACCAAACTTAGAGTTTGGTTGTGGCCTCCCAACACCAAACTTAGAGTTTGACTGTGGGGGCTCTGTTTGGCTCTGTTTTGAGAGAAGCTCTTCATGCTTCCTCTCCATGAAGACAGAGGGATATCCTTGGGCCTTAAACACCAAGGATTCTTCATTCACTTGAATGATTAACTCTCCTCTATCAACATCAATCACAGCCTTTGCTGTGGCTAGGAAGGGTCTGCCAAGGATGATGGATTCATCCATGCACTTCCCAGTCTCTAGGACTATGAAATCAGTAGGGATGTAATGGTCTTCAACCTTAACCAGAACATCCTCTACAAGTCCATAGGCTTGTTTTCTTGAGTTGTCTGCCATCTCTTGTGAGATTTTTGCAGCTTGTACCTCAAAGATCCCTAATTTCTCCATTACAGAGAGGGGCATGAGGTTCACACTTGACCCTAAGTCACACAAGGCCTTCTTGAAGGTCATGGTACCTATGGTACAAGGTATAGAAAACTTCCCAGGATCCTGCCTCTTTTGAGGCAGTTTCTGCTTAGACAAGTCATCCAGTTCTTTGGTGAGCAAAGGGGGTTCATCCTCCCAAGTCTCATTTCCAAATAACTTGTCATTTAGCTTCATGATTGCTCCAAGGTATTTAGCAACTTGCTCCTCAGTGACATACTCATCCTCTTCAGAGGAAGAATACTCATCAGAGCTCATGAATGGCAGAAGTAAGTCCAATGGAATCTTTATGGTCTCAGTTTGAGCCTCAGATTCCCATGGTTCCTCATTGGGGAACTCATTGGAGGTCAGTGGACGTCCATTGAGGTCTTCCTCAGTGGCGTTCACTCCCCCATCTTCCTCCCAGAATTCGGCCATATTGATGGCCTTGCACTCTCCTTTTGGATTTTCTTCAGTATTGCTTGGGAGAGTGCTTGGAGGAAGTTCAGTAATTTTCTTGCTCAGCTGACCCACTTGTCCTTCCAAATTCCTAATGGAGGATCTAGTTTCAGTCATGAAACTTTGTGTGGTTTTGATTAGATCAGAGACCATGGTTGCTAAGTCAGAGGTATTCTGCTTAGAACTCTCTGTCTGTTGCTGAGAAGATGATGGAAAAGGCTTGCTATTGCTAAACCTGTTTCTTCCACCATTATTGTTATTGAAACCTTGTTGGGGTCTCTGTTGATCCTTCCATGAAAGATTTGGATGATTCCTCCATGAAGGATTATAGGTGTTTCCATAGGGTTCTCCCATGTAATTCACCTCTTCTATTGAAGGGTTCTCAGGATCATAGGCTTCTTCCTCAGATGAAGCTTCCTTAGTACTGCTTGGTGCATTTTGCATTCCAGACAGACTTTGAGAAATCATATTAACTTGTTGAGTCAATATTTTGTTCTGAGCCAAAATGGCATTCAGAGTGTCAATCTCAAGAACTCCTTTCTTCTGACTAGTCCCATTGTTCACAGGATTTCTTTCAGAAGTGTACATGAATTGGTTATTTGCAACCATTTCAATCAGTTCTTGAGCCTCAGTAGGCGTCTTCTTCAGATGAAGAGAACCTCCAGAAGAGCTGTCCAAAGACATCTTGGACAGTTCAGAGAGACCATCATAGAAAATACCTATGATGCTCCATTCAGAAAGCATATCAGTGGGACACTTTCTGATCAATTGTTTGTATCTTTCCCAAGCTTCATAGAGGGATTCTCCTTCCTTCTGTCTGAAGGTTTGGACTTCCACTCTAAGCTTACTCAATTTTTGAGGTGGAAAGAACTTTGCCAAGAAGGCATTGACTAGCTTTTCCCAAGAGTCCAGGCTTTCTTTAGGTTGAGAGTCCAACCATGTTCTAGCCCTGTCTCTTACAGCAAAAGGGAATAGTATCAGTCTATAGACCTCAGGGTCTACCCCATTAGTCTTGACTGTGTCACAGATTTGCAAGAATTCAGCTAAAAACTGATGAGGATCTTCCATTGGAAGTCCATGGAATTTGCAATTCTGTTGCATTAGAGAAACTAATTGAGGCTTAAGCTCAAAGTTGTTTGCTCCAATGGCAGGGATAGAGATGCTTCTCCCATAGAAGTCGGGAGTAGGTGCAGTAAAGTCACCCAGCACCTTCCTTGCATTGTTGGCATTGTTGTTGTTTGCGGCTGCCATGTGTTCTTCTTCCTTGAAGAATTCGGTCAGGTGCTCTAAAAAGAGTTGTGCTTTGGCTTCTCTTAGCTTTCTCTTCAAGGTCCTTTCAGGTTCAGGATCAGCCTCAACAAGAATGCCTTTGTCTTTGCTCCTGCTCATAAGAAGGAGAAGGGAACAAGAAGATGTGGAATCCTCTATATCACAGTATAGAGATTCCTTTAGGTGTCAGAGGAAAAGAAGAGTAGAAGACATGAGTGGGAAAATTCGAACTTATCAGAGAGAATGGAGTTCGAATTTTGCATTAAGGGATAGTGTTAGTCCATAAATAGAAGGATGTGAGAAGGAGAGAAGTTATTTTCGAAAATTAAGTGGGAAATTTGAAAATATTTTTGAAAAACATTACTTAATTTTCGAAAATGAGAAAGGGAAAAGAAATCAAATGATTTTTGAAAAAGATTTTTGAAATTAGAAATCAAAAAGATTTGATTGAAAACTATTTTGAAAAAGATGTGGTTAAGAAGATATGATTTGAAAACAATTTTAAAAGATATGACTTGAAAACATTTTAAAAAGATTTGATTTGAAAATTAAAAACTTGACTAACAAGAAAAGATATGATTCAATCATTAAACCTTTCTCAACAGAAAAGGCAACATACTTAAAATGTTGAATCAAATCATTAATTGATAGTGAGTACCTTTGAAAAAGGAAAGAAGTTAATTTTGAAAAAGATTTGATTGGAAAATTGATTTGAAAAAGATTTGATTTTGAAAAGATTTTGAAAACTAAAAAAAAATTTGATTTGAAAAACAAAATCTTCCTCCCTTGGCCATCCTGGCGTTAAACGCCCAGAATGGTATACATTCTGGCGTTTAACGCCCAAAATGCTACCTTTTTGGGCGTTAAACGCCCAACCAGGTACCCTGGCTGGCGTTTAGACGCCAGTCTGTCCTTCTTCACTGGGCGTTTTGAACGCCCAGCTTTTTCTGTGCAATTCCTCTGCTGTATGTTCTGAATCTTCAATTCTCTGTATTATTGACTTGAAAAGACACTAATTAAAAATATTTTTGGATTTTTGATAATAAGGAAAAACCAAAATGCAACAAGAATCAAATAACAATGCATGCAAGACACCAAACTTAGCAGTTTGTATACTACTGACACTAACAAAACGAAAATGCATATGAGACACACAAAACACTCAAGTCAATAGAATTCAAAGATCAGAGCAAGTAAATCATCAAGAACATCTTGAAGATCACTAAGACATATGAATGCATGCAATTGACACCAAACTTATGATGAAACTCTAGACTCAAACAAGAAATATCTTTTTGGATTTTATGATTTTGTAATTTTTTTTTTTGTGTTTTTCGAAAATTGAATGGAAAAAGGTATCAAAATTCTTAATGAGAATTCCAGGAATCAGTGCAATGTTAGTCTAAGACTCCAGTCCAGGAATTAGACATGGCTTCACAGCCAGCCAAGCTTTTAGAGAAAGCTTCGGTCCAAAACACTAGACATGGCCAGAGGCCAGCCAAGCCTTAGCAGATCACTGCTCCAAAAGCAAGATTGATAAGAAATCAACAAGCTCTTGTGGTGATGAGTTGAAACCTCGGTCCAATCAGATTAGACATGGCTTTTCAGCCAGCCAGATTTCAAGAAATCATCATGAAACTCTAGAATTCATCTTCAAGAATTTCGAAAAAAAAAATAAATACCTAATCTAAGCAACAAGATGAACCGTCAGTTGTCCAGCCTAAACAATCCCCGGCAACGGCGCCAAAAACTTGGTGCGACGAAATTGTGAACAATACTTTTTCACAACTCTCATAATCCCCGGTAATGGCTCCAAAAACGTGGTAGCTCAATACCATGGCATTACACAACTTCGCACAACTAACCAGCAAGTGCACTGGGTCGTCCAAGTAATAAACCTTACGTGAGTAAGGGTCGATCCCACGGAGATTGTTAGTATTGAAGCAAGCTATGGTCATCTTGTAAATCTTAGTCAGGCAAACTCAAATGTATATGGGTGATAAACGAAAATAACACAAAGGTAAAGATAGAGATACTTATGTAATTCATTGGTAGGAACTTCAGATAAGCGCATGAAGATGCCTTCCCTTCCGTCTCTCTGCTTTCCTACTGTCTTCATCCAATCCTTCCTACTCCTTTCCATGGCAAACTCGTGTAGGGTCTCACTGTTGTCAGCAGCTACCTCCCATCCTCGCAGTGAAAGCTAATGCACACACTCTGTCACAGTGCTGCCAATCACCGGTGTGGTTCCCTCCCCTACCGGAATAGAATCCAGTGATTCTTTTGCGTCTGTCACTAACGCCCAGTAAGTTACAGGTTTGAAGCGCGTCACAGTCATTCAGTCATTGAATCCTACTCAGAATACCACAGACAAGGTTAGACCTTCCAGATTCTCTTGAATGCCGCCATCAGTTCTTGCCTATACCACGAAGACTCCGATTAAAGAATCCAAGAGATATTCACTAAGCCTCGAATGCTTGTAGAACAAGAGTGGTTGTCAGTCACTTTGTTCATGAGTGAGAATGGTGATGGGCGTCAATCATCACCTTCATCAGGTTGAAGAACAAGTGATATCTTGGATAAAGAATAAGCGAAATTGAATGGAAGAACAATAGTAATTGCATTAATACTCGAGGTACAGCAGAGCTCCACACCTTAATCTATGGTGTGTAGAAACTCCACCGTTGAAAATACATAAGAACAAAGGTCTAGGCATGGCCGAATGGCCAGCCTCCCAAAGAGGGTTCAATCATCAAAACATGATCAAAAGATATAAAGATCCAAAGACTTCTAATACAATAGTCAAAGGTCCTACTTATAGAAAACTAGTAACCTAAGGTGTACAGAGATGAGTAAATGACATAAAAATCCTCTTCCGGGCCCACTTGGTGTGTGCTTGGGCTGAGCAATGAAGCAAATTTCGTGTAGAGACTCTTCTTGGAGTTAAACGCCAGCTTTGGTGCCAGTTTGGGCGTTTAACTCCCATTTGGGTGCCAGTTCCAGCGTTTAACGCTGGGATTTCTTGAGGTGACTTTGAACGCCGGTTTGAGCCATCAAATCTTGGGCAAAGTATGGACTATCATATATTGCTGGAAAGCCCAGGATGTCTACTTTCCAACGCCGTTGAGAGCGCGCCAATTGGGCTTCTGTAGCTCCAGAAAATCCACTTCGAGTGCAGGGAGGTCAGAATCCAACAGCATCTGCAGTCCTTTTTGGTCTCTGAATCAGATTTTTGCTCAGGTCCCTCAATTTCAGCCAGAAAATACCTGAAATCACAGAAAAACACACAAACTCATAGTAAAGTCCAGAAAAGTGAATTTTAACTAAAAACTAATAAAAATATACTAAAAACTAACTAGATTATATCAAAAACATACTAAAAACAATGCCAAAAAGTATACAAATTATCCGCTCATCAAAGGCCATAACCTTACTTGGTGTGGCCGAACCTAGAGAGGAGGAGGAGGACGTGAATCCCAATGAGGAAGACCTCCTGGACGTCCTCTGGACAAAAAGGAGTTCTCATTTGAGGAACCTAAAGAATCTAAGGCTCATCTAGAGACCATAGAGATTTTATTGAACCTACTTCTGCCATTCATGAGCTCTGATAACTATTCATCCTCTTAAGAGGGATGAAGATATTACTGAAGAGCAAGTTGCTAAGTATCTTGGAGTAATTATGAAGCTGAATGCTAAGTTATTTAGTAATAACACTTGGGTGGATGAACCCCCCTTGCTCACCAATGAACTGAATGACTTGGTTAGGCAGACATTACCTCAAAAGAAACAGGATCCTGGTAAATTTTTAATTCCCTGTACCATAAGCACCATGACCTTTGAGAAGGCTCTGTGTGACTTGGGATCAGGCATAAATTTAATGCCACTCTCTGTAATGGAGAAACTAGGAATCTTTGAGGTACAGGCTGCCAAATTCTCATTAGAGATGGCAGACAAATCCGTGAAAAAGGCTTATGGACAGGTAGAGGACATGCTAGCAAAGGTTAAAGGCCTTTACATCCCTGCTGATTTCATAATCCTAGACACTGGGAAGGATGAGAATGAATCCATCATCCTTGGAAGACCCTTCCTAGCCACAGCAAAAGCTATAATTGATGTGGACAGAGGAGAGTTGATCCTTCAATTGAATGAGGATTACCTTGTGTTTAAAACTCAAGGATCTCCCTCTGTAACCATGGAGAGGAGGCAAGAAAAGCTTTTCTCAATGCAGAGTCAAACAAAGCTCCCACAGTCAAACTCTAAGTTTGGTGTTGGGAGGCCACAACCAAACTCTAAGTTTGGTGTTGAACCCCCACATTCAAACTCTAAGTTTGGTGTTGGGAGGTCCCAACAATGCTCTGAACATCTGTGAAGCTCCATGAGAGCTCACTGTCAAGCTATTAACATTAAAGAAGCGCTTATTGGGAGGCAATCCAATTTTATTTATCTATGTTATTTTCTTTTTTTAGGTTGATAATCATGTAGAGTCACAAAAATTATTGTAAAAATTAAAGAAAAATAAAAAACAGCATTAAAAATAGCACTCCCTGGAGGAGAAACTTACTGGCGCTTAAATGCCAGTAAGGGTAGCAGAATGGGCATTTAACGCCCAGTCTGGCACCATTCTGGGCGTTAAACGCCAGAAAGAAGCACCAAACTGGCGTTAAACGCCAGAAAGAAGAAACAAGCTGGCGTTAAATGCCAGAAACAGGTTGCAGCTTGGCGTTTAACACCAGGAAAAGAATAAAAGCTAGCGTTTAACGGCAGAAACAAGCAACAGTCTGGCGTTAAATGCCAAGATTGCACACTAAGGGCATTTACACGCCTAAAAGGAACAGGGATGAGAAATCCTTGACTCCTCAGGATCTGTGGACCCACAGGATCCCCACCTATCCCATCTCTCTTTCTCCCCCTCACACATCTCTATAACACTCTTCCCCAAAAATCCCACCTACCTCACTTTCAAATTCAAACACTTTTCCCTCCCAAACCCACCCAATTCCATTCGGCCACTCTCCCTCTCTTTCCCTATAAATATCCCTCTTCACTCCTTCATTTTTACACATCACAAACACTCTCCTACCCCCTTGGCCAAAAGTCTATCTCCCCCTATCTCCTCCATTTTCTTCTTCTCTCCCTTCTTTCTTTCTTCTTTTGCTCGAGGACGAGCAAACCTTTTAAGTTTGGTGTGGTAAAAGCATTGCTTTTTGTTTTTCCATAACCATTTATGGCACCTAAGGCCAGAAAAATCTCTAGAAAGAGGAAAGAGAAAGCAAAAGCTTCTACCTCCGAGTCATGAGAGATGGAGAGATTCATCTCAAAGGTCCATCAAGACCACTTCTATGAAGTTGTGGCTAAGAAGAAGGTGATCCTTGAGGTCCCTTTCATGCTCAAGAAAAATGAGTATCCAGAGATCCGACATAAGATCTGAAGAAGAGGTTGGAAAGTTCTCACCAACCCCATTCAACAAGTCAGAATCTTAATGGTTCAAGAGTTCTATGCCAATGCATGGATCACTAGGAACCATGATCAAAGTATGAACCCGAATCCAAAGAATTGGCTTACAATGGTTCGGGGAAAAATACTTAGATTTCAGTCCGAAAAATGTAAGGTTGGCGTTCTACTTGCCAATGATGCAAGAAAACGCACGCCCCTACACTATAAGGGTCAACTTTGATCAAAGGTTGGACCAAGTCCTCATGGACATATGTGTGGAAGGAGCTCAATGGAAAAGAGACTCAAGAGGCAATCTGGTTCAATTGAGAAGACCGGACCTTAAGCCTGTGGCTAGAGGATGGTTGGAGTTCATCCAACGCTCCATCATTCCTACTAGCAACCGATCTGAAGTGACTGTGGATCGGGCTATCAGGATCCATAGTATCATGATTGGGGAGGAAGTGGAGGTTCATGAGATCATACCTCTAGAACTCTACAAGGTGGCTGACAAGTCATCCACCTTGGCAAGGTTAGCCTTTCCTCATCTCATTTGTCAACTATGCAATTTGGTTGAGATTGACATAGAAGGAGACATCCTCATTGAAGAGGACAAGCCCATCACTAAGAAAAGGATAGAGAAAACAAGAGAGTCCACTCACGGACCTTAACAAGAGCATGAGAAAATTCCTCATGAAATCCATGAGATGCCTTAAGGGATGCATTTTCCTCCACATAACTATTGGGAGCAACTCAACACCTCTTTGGAAGGCTTGAGTTACAACATGGACCAACTAAGGGTGGAGCACCAATAGCACTCCATCATTCTCCATGAGATTAGAGAAGATCAAAGAGCTATGAAGGAGGAGCAACAAAGCCAAGGAAGAGACATAGAGGAGCTTAGGTGTTCCATTGGATCTTCAAGAGGAAGAACTAGCTGCCATCACTAAGGTGGACCTGTTCTTTAATTTCCTTGTTCTTTTTTTTCTGTTTTTTTATTTTGTGCTTTATGTGTTATCTATGTTTGTGTCTTCATTACATGATCATTAGTGTCTAGTGTCTATGCCTTAAAGCTATAAATAATTCCAAGAATCCTTCACCTCTCTTAAATGAAAAATGTTCATAATTACAAAAGAACAAAAAGTAATTAGATTTCAAATTTTATCTTCAAATTAGTTTAATTATTTTGATGTGGTGGCTATACTTTTTGTTTTCTGAATGAATACTTGAACAGTGCATATTTTTTATAGTGAAGTTTATGAATGTTAAAATTGTTGGCTCTTGAAAGAATGATGAACAAAGAGAAATGTTATTGATAATCTGAAAAATCATGAAATTGATTCTTGAAGCAAGAAAAAGCAGTGGAAAAAATGGCGAAAAAAATAAAAGAAAAAGAAAGAAAAAAAAGCAAGCAGAAAAAGCCAATAGCCCTTTAAAACAAAAGGCAAGGGTAAAAAAGATCCAAGGCTTTGAGCATTAATGGATAGGAGGGCCCAAGGAAATAAAATCCAGGCCTAAGCGGCTAAATCAAGCTGTCCCTAACCATGTGCTTGTGTCATGAAGGTCCAAGTGAAAAGCTTGAGACTGAGTGGTTAAAGTCGTGATACAAAGCAAAAAGAGTGTGCTTAAGAACTCTGGACACCTCTAATTGGGGACTTTAGCAAAGCTAAGTCACAATCTGAAAAGGTTCACCCAGTTATGTGTCTGTGGCATTTATGTATCCGGTGGTAATACTGGAAAACAAAGTGTTTAGGGCCACAACCAAGACTCATAAAGTAGCTGTGTTCAAAAATCAACGTACTGAACTAGGAAAATCAACAACACTATCTAAAATTCTAAGTTCCTATAGATGCAAATCATTTTGAATTTCAAAGGATAAAGTGAGATGCCAAAACTGTTCAGAAGCAAAAAGCTACTAGCCCCGCTCATCTAATTGGGACTAAGTTTCATTGATATTGTGAGATTCATTGTATATTCTCTTCTTTTTATCCTATTTTGTTTTTAGTTGCTTGGGGACAAGCAACAATTTAAGCTTAGTGTTGTGATGAGCGGATAATTTATATGCTT
This sequence comes from Arachis hypogaea, assembly GCF_003086295.3. Lineage (NCBI taxonomy): Eukaryota > Viridiplantae > Streptophyta > Magnoliopsida > Fabales > Fabaceae > Arachis > Arachis hypogaea. Next base: position 32,322,604 of record NC_092039.1, on the reverse strand, counting down.
TTTGGCATTGTTTTTATATAGTTTTTAGTATGTTTTATTCATTTTTTAGTATATTTTTATTAGTTTTTAAGCAAAATTTACATTTCTGGACTTTACTATGAGTTTGTGTATTTTTCTGTGATTTTAGGTATTTTCTGGCTGAAATTGAGGGACCTGAGCAAAAATCTGATTCAGAGGCTGAAAAAGGACTACTGATGTTATTGGATTCTGACCTCCCTGCACTCGAAATGAAATTTTTGGAGCTACAAAAACCCAAATTGTGCGCTCTCATATGCGTTGGAAAGTAGACATCCAAGTCTTTCCAGCAATATATAATAGTCCATACTTTGCCCGAGTTTAGACGATGCAAACTGGCGTTCAACGCCAGCTTTTTGTCCTATTCTGGTGTTAAACGCCAGAAACAAGTTGCAAGCCAGAGTCAAACGCCAGAAATAAGTTACAAACTGGCATTTAACTCCAAAGAAGGCCTCTACACGTGAAAGCTTCAATGCTCAGCCGAAGCACACACCAAGTGGGCCTAGAAGTGGATTTCTGCATCATTTACTTATTTCTGTAACCTTAGTAACTAGTTTAGTATAAATAGAACTTTTTACTATTGTATCAGACATCTTAGAGCTTTTGGAACATCTTTAGACCATTGTTCACGTTTTGGGAGGCTGGCCATTCGGCCATGCCTACCCTCTTTTCACTTATGTATTTTCAACGGTAGATTTTCTACACACCATAGATTAAGGTGTGGAGCTCTGCTGTTCCTCGAGTATTAATGCAAAGTACTATTGTTCTTCTATTCAATTCATGCTTATTCTTATTCTAAGATATTCATTCACACACAAAAACATGATGAATGTGATGATTATGTGACACTCATCACCATTCTCACTTATGAACGCGTGATTGACAACCACTTCTGTTCTACATGAAGATAAGCTTGAATGTATATCTCTTGGGTTTCTAATCAACAATTCACATCGACTCCCCTCTGACAATAGGGCATCTGAATCTGAGATTAGAATCTTCGTGGTATAAGCTAGAATTAATTGGCAGCATTCTTGAGATCCAGAAAGTCTAAACCTTGTTTGTGGTATTCCGAGTAGGATCTGGGATGGGATGACTGTGACGAGCTTCAAACTCGTGACTGTAGGGCGTAGTGACAGACGCAAAAGGATAGTAAATCCTATTCTAACACGATTGAGAACCAACAGCTGATTAGCCATACGATATCTGTGCATGGTATTTTTCATCCGAGACGACAAATCCGACAGTTGATTAGCCGTACAGAAACCGTAGAGGACCATTTTCACTGAGAGGACGGGAAGTAGCCATTGACAACGGTGACACCCAATATACAGCTTGCTATAGAAAGGAGTATGAAGGACTGGATGAAGGCAATAGGAAAGCAGAGATTCAGAAGGAACAACGCATCTCCATACGCTTATCTGAAATTCCCACCAATCAATTACATAAGTATCTCTATCTTTATTTTATGTTTATTTATCTTTTAATTATCAAAACTCTATAACCATTTCAATCCGCCTGACTGAGATTTACAAGATGACCAAAGCTTGCTTCAAGCCGACAATCTCCGTGGGATCGACCCTTACTCACGTAAGGTTTATTACTTGGACGACCCAGTGCACTTGCTGGTTAGTTGTGTGAAGTTGTAAAAAAGAGTTGAGATTACAATTGTGCGTACCAAGTTGTTGGCGCCATTGAGATCACAATTTCGTGCACCAGGAGGCAGTAATGTAACGAAGCTTTCCTCATCATCTCACCTCTCTTTCATTCATCTATATAACTGATCCCCTACTTCCTATCTTCTACACTCCACGCAAAAATAAAGGGAAGAATAGAGGGAGGGAGCGAAACTGAGAGGAAGCTGAGAAGGAGTTCTTCATTTTCTTCTTAATTCTTCGTCAACCATAACATCAGGAGGAGGAGAGTGATGGCAAGAAGGTGGGTTGATCAAAGTTGAGAAGGAGCTACGCCATATTCACCAAGTTGTTCTTCGAAATTCTTTGCTAGAATTCTGCCATAACAACTGCAACCACAAGCAAAAAACGGTGAGTGTTCTTCTCTTGTTCATGCTTGAATCAATCAAATGGCCTTGTTGATGTGACAAAATTCTGGTTTTGTGAATGGTTAGGATTGTTTGTTCGAAGGAGCAGCAGAGAATTCAGTAATTGTGATGATCAAGAAAGTAAGGTTTAGGTAGATAGACAATTTTGTATGTGGGTGTATTTGTGAACTGATTGTTAGTGGTGAATTTTGATGTATGGTTGTTAGGGATGATGTGCTAAATTTTTTATTTCTGTTGTTGTAATTGAGATTATGTAATTGTGCTATTTTGTGTAAATTATGATGTTTGATAAATTTTGGGCCCTTGGAACTATTATTATATATGTGTGTGCGTGTGTGTGATCAGTAATAACAATTAATTAGAAGTTATGATAGAAGTTTGATGAGTGTTAGGAACCTAGGAACCTAAAGTAAGATAGTGTAACTTTAACATTCATGCTATAGAAAATTCTTCAGAATTGGTAGCAACTTGTAACAATTTCTGAGAACAATCTCAATAGATTTTTTGGACAATACAAAGGTCGATTGATACTTTTAGTATAGGAAAGAAATTAGAACGTCGGGGATGTTTTAGAGTAAAAGATGAGGGAAAAAAGTATAAGAAAGTTTAAATGTTTGAGAAAATATTAAAAGTAGTGATCCCTTATAGAAGAAAAGATACAGAGTTAAAAGATTCGCTAGAAATAAGAGCTAGCTCTAAGATACCTTATGCCCCTAGTCAAAGAAACATATTGGCTGGGCAGAGAAACTCCGTTCGAGAAAACATACGGACCAGGCAGAGACCTCAACTAGCGAAAATATACTAGCTAGGCAGAGTTACTAGGTAGGGACACCTATTTTAAAGCAAAGTGATATCTGATTGATATGGGTTTGTCCATATGGTACCCCGTTTCTCACTAAATGCTTATTTGCTATAGCAATATTCATATTATAACTTTAGCCTGGCTGACACAGAAAAATTCGTGTGGCTTTGGTATCTGATTGACATGGGGACACCCATGTAGTACTTGTGCTGACTGATTCAGTGGAGAAATTATATTTGGGATTTGTCCTGGGTAACGTCGGGTTGCAGGTAGTTTACCGACGCATGAGCTCATGGTCTACATCAGAGACAAGCATGCATCATATTTGCGCATTTGCATTTTTTGTGCTTGTTTACTATTATATTCTTTGTACTTCTATTTGATTCACATATTTTTCTCTATTTTCTGTATATTTTCTACTTTTCTACAAATTATCTGTTATTGTTTTATTTTCTTTCCAAACGAGAACTTAGAGACAAATACCGTAGAATTTCCTTTACCCTCTTTCACCCTGATGGAAACCTTAGGTTTTCTCTTCTCACTGCTTTTCTTCTCCCGTTCGCAGATGGGATCAGCAGTGATTTTCTTTGAGGTACCACTTCTATTGAGCTATGAAGACCCCGAGTGGAAAAAAATCTTCATGTGGGGAACAACTAGGACATGCAATTACACGTTACATAATCGTGGCTTTTATTTTTCTGTACATAGTCCAGCGTTTGATCTAGACATACCCTATGAGTTTATCTTATCAGAGTTGCACCTGGCTGGTGGCCAGTTTCCATATCTGTATTCACTCAACGAAGTGGGACCACACTTTGACGTACCGTATCCGGGACTTCTACATATTCTTGAGTAGGATCCAGAGTTGGCAATGCATTTTACGATAGTAGCACTTCAAGTGGAGCCTATGCCTGACGAGCCTTGGGGATACCATATTGCAGCTACATAGATCGCGCAGGCTGGACCCGCTGATTTTTTAGAAATCGTATCATCTGTAGATACCTTCACTTGGGTAGAGCAGTTAGAGACAGACTCAGCAGCTGATGTCTCTAGTTTTGAGAGATCTGGAGGAGTTTTAGGAGAGTCCCCCGATGACCGCTCTTGAATTGACGTTCTGACCTACTGTTTCTTTTGCGATCTTGTAGTGCAATTTCTCTCATATTTTTGTAAATCAAGTCTAGCTTAAGGGTCGTGTGTGGGTCAGGACTGAGGTTGTTTTGTATATATATATATATATATATATATATATATATATATATATATATATATGTATTTTGGATATTGGGGCATGTATTCTTTGAACTTATGTTATGTATATACTGCCTATTTTTATATATCTGACCTTGGATGATGTGGATATTGTATTTCAAAAAATTTAACCTTTACGTTTTTTATTGTCACGATAAATAAAAACTTTTATTAATTACGCTAATCCGATAAAGGCTCATAATTATATTTAATAATAAATTCAGAGTCCAGAGCTTAGTAGGTTCTCACAACAAGTAATGCTTGACCGATGTCATTGGTCAGGATGTATCAATAGTTGGGTTCGTTACAAGTTGCTATTAGATTCGATTTACTAAGAAAGCTACGTATTTAGTAAATCCAATCTAATTATATTAATTTATATTGAATACAAATTGCTCCTATACAAATCGAATCTAATTCATTTGATTTATCATGTATCACTTTAAATTAAGATTAATTGATTCGACTTATATTAAGAAAGTGTAAATCGAATTCAATTATTTCTATTTATATAAAATCATTTAGAACATACATGCAACGAAAATTAAAATAGAATATTAGTATAATTTTAAAGCTAAAATAATTTATGAATGTGAATTATCCTTTTTACTTATTTGTATTAAAAAATATATAAATAATATAAACTGATATTTTGTTTTAGAAAAAAAATAATAAAGACAATTAACTAAGTTAGTTACATAACTACAAAATTATGGATCATTTTTTAAATTATAAAAATTAAAGTTATTATTTTTATGTATTACACATTTTATAAAAAAATTAAATAATAAATTAACTCTCAGTAAATTACATAACAAATATTATTATTTATGTACCAATTACTTTGAATTAAATTTATTTATATTCATATCAAATAATATTTATTTAGAATTATAATTTAAATTTTCGTCTAAGGCACGGAAATAAAACTAGTTCAGAATAAAAAGAAATTTAAACACAATTTTCTAGATACGAAGAATCGAAGATAATATTTTATTTTCTGAAATTACCCTAAATTGGTAGAAAATAGAAATCTCGACGCAGAACGACCTCAGCTTGACCCTTCACCCTTCTTTACTAACCCTCCTTTGCTTTAAGGCTATGGCCACTGCCCAAAACGGCACCGTCACAGCAACCACCATCACCGACGCAAACAATTCGACTCAGGAACCGGCCACCGCCCTCGGAGCCACGACTGCTGAGAAGAGATGGCCTGGTTGGCCTGGGGAGTGCGTGTTCCGGCTGATCGTGCCGATGGGCAAGGTCGGCAGCATCATCGGTCGCAAGGGTGAGCTCGTCAAGAAGACCTGCGAAGACACACGCGCCCGCATTCGCGTCCTCGACGCCCCTCTCGGCACTCCCGATCGAGTTGTCAGTCTCACATTCCCTCCGATCTCTATTTTTTCTTTCTAGGGTTTTTTTTCTCCTTCGTTTGTTCTTTTTTAATTCTTAATTGTTTTTGTCATTCTTCTGTTTAAATTTGAGCTCGTTTTATCTTCTGCAACTGGGGACAAGCACTGCAAATGAAAATTTGTGAAATTTTCTTGCTTTCTTGGGTCCTTACTCCTTTAATTTATGCGTTAATTTGCTTTTAGTTTTTTGGTTTTAGGAAATGTATCTTCAATTTTTGTAGTCCTCAGAGATAATATGATTGAAGGCTTTTTTTTTGGTGGTAATTTCAGAGTAAAACTTTTTAATAAGTACCAATAGAAAAAAGAGCAACTTTAATGTAAATATGTTTTTTATGTTGTAACAGTTTTGCATAATTGCATCCATTAGTTTAAATCACGTTTCTGAATATGCTTTTGCGTTCCTCTTTTTCAATGAGTTGCATTATAAGTTATAATTCGTATTTGTATTTTGGTTTTTAGTTTGCTTTCGTTGCTCGGCTTCAATTTTATCATAACTTCACATCTTGGTCCTTCAGTTGGTGTCGTATTCTAATTTCCTTTGAATTATAAATTAGGGCGTTAGACCACAGTTAACAATAATTTGTTATATGAATTTAATGCTATTTAGTTTCACTATAGTCTTCAGTTCAAGCGAAGATGGAGTTGATTCTAATAGTTCAGTTGCTTTATGTCCTGCTGTTAGATGATTAATGTATGTACATCACATCCATTACAAATCTAAGTTTAACTGTTTTGGTTTTTTTAGGTACTGATAACTGGGAAGGAAGAGCCAGAGGCAGCTCTTTCCCCTGCAATGGATGCTACGATAAGAATATTTAAGCGTATCTCTGGGTTATCTGAAACTGACAGTGACAACAAAGGATCTGCCGGGGTTGTATTTTGTTCCATCCGCTTGTTGGTGGCATCAACACAAGCTGTCAATTTGATTGGAAAACAAGGATCGTTAATCAAATCTATGCAGGAGAGTAGTGGTGCTTCTATTAGGGTATTGTCAGCAGGTATGCATCTTGTTATCCAATTATACGTATATGATGATTCCACCAGTTATGAGTAGTGGTTGTTGATATTCTCTCGCTTTTGCCTCTCTAACTAGTGTTATGTGAAACATGCTGAGTTGTATCTTTTGATACGTGTATTTGGTTTAGCTGATTTCCTATTACATATCATTGAAATGAGGCTTTCTCTTTTCAATATTTATCTTTTGGATGTAGGGGTAGGTGCTTGTGTGTCAATATTTCTCTTCACAACATGCAGCTTAGCATTTGTAAATTACTGGTTGGTTGCAATTGGATAAGTGACCATCTATGCTGGAGCATCCTGTGCAAGGCATGCCAAAGGAGTATGTTCTAGGTTATATATTTTTGTATAACTTCTGCATTATGTGTGAAGAGAACCTAGATGCAATAGTGCAATACTGGGATAGTCGGATAGTTGTACTTTTCAACCACAACCTTAATCATATGTCCTATATTGCAGTAGTGCACTATATTTATTCTCAATACCATGGGCAGGCTCTAACCTAATTTAACAAAGGAATACTAGGAAAAGGAAGAGGATTAGGGAGTTAAACAAGCCATTTTAGTATGGAAAGAAAATATAAATTAAGAAGTGACTCACAAACAAGCAAACAGTTTATATGCTAGAGATAGATGGTGATTCGTGTGGTTTATTAACCTGCTGTGATGGTGTCAATTGACTTTTTGAGTCTATTCTTCTGTTGTAAGTGCAAAGACCTGTTTTGATATGAAATATAGTCATCTGATTAAAGTTTATAGTTTGCGATGAAATGATATGAAACCTTTTCTCATGTAGTGCATATTTTACTATGCGACACATCTGCACTTCAACCTGTTCTGGCCTAAAATTTGTTGCATTTCTCTTAACAGTATCTAGTTTAAATTAATAGTACAGTTCCTAGATTAACATAACATGTCTTCCAGAATATTTCATGTAGTTACTTGGTAGTTCTGCTGTAGCCTGATTAGTCATCTTAATTTCAGTGTTGTTAAGCTGGATGCAATGATACTAATATTTCTGAATGCATCTTTCACCATCTCCCTTAAGAGCATGACTCTTCCATTTGCTGTTCCATTGATTTGACCTATGAAATATTTTAATGGCAAGTCTTTTCATAATAGATGAGACGCAATTTCATGCTGCTACCACGGATGAGAGGATTGTGGAACTTCAGGGAGAAGCCTTGAAAGTCCTTAAAGCTCTGGAAGCAGTGGTTGGCCACCTAAGAAGGTTTTTGGTTGATCATAGTGTTCTTCCTCTATTTGAGAAACCTGTAAGTCCATTATTTTCTATGTTCGAAACTAGCAGAATGTGTGTGTATATATATATATATATATATATATATATATATATATATATATATATATATATATTACAATGTCTCTACCCTCAACACTCTACTGGATAGGAATATGTGTAGAGCCTCTTTTTGTTGTTCTGTTGATGTCTGTTTCAACCGAGTTTCCGTTTTTGATGATTGAGATCAGGCTGTTTTGCTGCTTCTAATATGTATTTTTTATCTAGTTCCTGAAGTGTTTTTCTTTCTGTTTTTCCTAGTTCCTTAGCTTCCTTGTAGACCTTTTTCTTTTTTTGTTATCCCAAACAAGATTTTTTGTTGTTAAAGTGTATACCAATGTATATTATGCGTGCTGAACTGTTACTTTATTTTGTTGAGGTGATGGCGTCATTCAAGAAAATTAATAAGGTATCATTTTTCTGATTTTTGTTGTATATTGACAATATATGGGAAATTCTCTGTGTTTTAGTACACCGCCCCAACCACACAACCCCATCAAGCAGAGACCTTGGCCGACAAGTCATTGCATATTGCTTCTCAAACTAGCATTTTTTCAGATATTTCTCTTCCAACGAAAAGGGATTCTGTCTTTGCTGATCGTGGAAGTCTTTTGGACTCATTACTTCCTTCCTCCACTGTGTCTGTCTACGGGCAAGATTCTTCACTTTCTGCTGTTCGATCTTCGGCACTTACTCCACTTAGTCGTGCTGCTGCTCCTATTGTTAGTACGGTTAGTTATTTCAACCATTCACCTTTGATTTTGTATTTTTCTCCATGATATTTCCTTGTGAGATTTATATAATTGTTTACCTCTTATTGTTATTAATTGTATATATGATTGCAAGTCTGTATATTATGATTATGTATTGTTTTGTGTTTATTTTATTTTTGTATCGTCTGGAAAATGCAAAAGGAAAAAATGATTAGAGGGTCCAGTTAGCACTGCACTTAGCAAAGTAATCAGGAATTCAGGAGTGTATTTTAATAGCGAGAGGTAGAGCTGTAGAGCGTAAAGGGAGATTCAGAAAAATTACAGCACAACTATTGAGGTGTATACGTTTACCTAAATCTGATTGACTCGTTTACATACATGTTTTATGATGATTAATGAGAAACAATAACATCATTGGATCAACATGTAGGTGAGCTCAGTGAGAAAATGTTTAGTAGTGATATCACATTTAGCTATTAATTTGGGCCTTCTCCATATCTACTCTTCCACCAATAAATAGCATAATGATCTAGCTGTAGGCTAAACTATTATCAGTATACTTTTAAATGTTGTTACAGGCTGTAATATATGCCATATTCTTGTGAGCTGAACGAAAAGCATTTACAATTTTACATATACCAACTTCTATTTCTAATTATTTCCACTTATCAGGTAGTACAAACCATGCAAATACCATTGTCATACGCGGAGGACATCATTGGTGTTCAAGGGACTAATATTGAATACATTCGTCGAACTAGTGGAGCGATATTGACTGTGCAGGAGAGCAGGGTGCCTGATGAAATTGTTGTGGAAATAAAAGGCTCCTCATCTCAAGTTCAGACGGCAGAGCAATTGATTCAGGTATGAGATATCAGCATTCAGCAGGCCTTTACTTACACTGCCTTATTTTTAACCAAAATTTAAGAGAGGATATGCATAAGTATCCATGTGTATACTTGGAGGTTCTAGCTAACTGGATTCACGTTGGCACACTCCATGGTAGTATTGGGGTGCCTCACCTTACTACCTTTATTTTGTAGCCAAAAAGAATATATGCTTAATCACATGTTTAGCTAGTATTGAATTGTTCATCCTCAAACATTTGCGTATTTGCTCATTTTCTATCTATGAACTCTTTGAAACAGAAATATGTAGCTGTTAATGCTTTTTGCTTGAAGGCTTTAAGCTACTTGATTCCCTTCATCATCTTTTCATTTGAAAAGCTTCTGTTAGCTAGTGGTTTTATAGGGTTGGCCTTGTTGCAATGATAAGGTTGCTATCTAGTCATTTAGAGATCCTGGGAAATAACATCTGGAAACAGTCATGGGTTGTGTTTGTTTACTTTTCTAGTGTCTATGCTCCATTCAATGAGACTATCATGCACTGAGCCGCTTTTTTACTATAGTTTAAGGGTTGAAGAGTAAGTAGAAGGGCACATGAAGTAAAAAATAAAAGATCAATACTGTTGATTGGGATGTTTGGAAATGAAAGATTGTTTCTCAATTAGGGACGCCAGATGAAAGAATTCTAGTTTTGATTTTCTACACATTGCTCTATATAATAGTTAACCTTTTCTTTGTTAGGGTTAAATCCCCCTCTCTATAACGCTATCATATGACTATGTAAAGAAGTTAGTAGTTAGATTTCCCTTACCTTGACCTAAATTGGCCAGTACTCTGGGAGTTATTTGGGCTTTGGTGGTTGGGAAAGGATTAATTTTGGATCTTGTATTTTTCATGAAGGTAATATGCTCAAGTCCAGCAAAAATTTGAGCCTATTATATGAAGTTTTCACCTTTTTTCTGTGGATTACTCTTGATTAGGGCACTTACTACCAGGGTATAGTTCATATTGGACAGTCACAGATTTTCATTTGCTAACATAAATAAATACTCTTCTCTGGGTTGCAGGAAGTGATAAGCAACCACAAAGATCCTGTTGCAAGCAGTTATGGAAGAGTAGATGCAGGTTTGAGGTCTTCGTACGCTGCAGTGGGCGAGACAGGTTTGGGGTCTTCATACTCTACGGTGGGAGACACAGGTTTGAGGTCTTCATACGCCACACTGGGCGATGTAGGTTTGAGGAATTCATACTCTACGGTGGGCACTGCATCACGCCCTGCACCGTCCTTGACTTCACAACCTTACTCAGGTTATGGAGCTTCTAGTTTAGGAGACTATAGTACTTTCAGACTTTAAATTGATCTCCTTATGTTTCAAGTGTAGACTCCATTGGACTAGTTTCTTTGTAATTGAGTCTGATTGAAGAGAATTAATGCCTGAATCGAATGCGACTCAGTTGTATTATGAAGCGTCCGAAACGGATGTTTTAAAGTTGTCTGGTATTATCATCTTGTATCGTCGGTAGTTTTAAAGGTGGCTTATAGTTGAGTGTGCCATGGAAAAATGTAATGATATTCTAGCCTTTTCTTAACATTATTTTGTTGTGTATATGCGCATTTCAAGCTTGATCATGGTGATCACCACTGGGCTATCAAACTTTATTTATTTTGTTAATTCAAATTTGAAAATACCAAAACTGGAATTTAGATCTTCTGGAGATTAACAAAGTGATAGAATGAGGGATTAATCACTGTTGAATTTATAATTTCTATTATATGAGAGTGTTACTATTTTAATTTAAGAGTATCCGTCAAAAAAATAATTTAAGAATGATTAATTTAAATAATTTAAGAATGTTTAATTTTTCTGTTTTATTGTTTTATTAAATTTTTCATTTCAGAACAGCTTCATCCTCAAAACTGGACTCGGGCGGGGGCGAACAAATCCGGCTGGTGTCCGCTTATTTTTTCTTTTTTTAGCTATAGTACTTTTTTTTTTGAAACAAAGAAAGTTCAACACAATAGAGTGGAGCAACATATAATAAAAAACGAATCAACCCCTGTCATCTCCGGTAGTACTTTTTTTTAGCCATAGTACTACCCAACCTCAATCCAATTATTTAGGGATGCCTTTTACAATTTTTTTTTTCTAAAATGCTTCTTGAAACTTGTATAAGTTACTTTTTTTGTTTATCAAAAATATCTGTTATAAAAATTTAATTGTAGGTCGAGCATATGGTAGAGATACATGAAGTAGAGGGTAGATCCTCTAAAATTTTTTTCTTAATTATTTGGTAAAATATAATTTTTTATTATTTAATATTTTTTTTTTCACATGCTGTCTCTTGACGTATTCAAAAAATATAAGATGAAGATCATACTTTATCAAATAATTGATAAAAAAATTAAGACAATCTATTACTTAAAAAGTCTACCATAATTATAATTTTTGAAGTTTTACATGAAATATATGTTTTTTCAAGAATTTAAGTTTTGTAAATAAAACTTAATGTAAAATCTTTTTGTATTAATTTATGAAATTTTCTATCATTTGACTCTATATTAATTACAATATTGAAAAGCCAATTTTGTCTTTGTCCATTTCTTTGAAGGATAAGCTGATTTCCGTGAAAAAATTGTTACTCTAGTTCTGTCATTGTTTAGGATGAGAAACGCGGTCCTTTTATGATCTCCAACGTTAAATAACGAAAATTAATGATGTAACATGTTATTGTGATGACCTGACTGTTAAATACCATATTGGTAAGTGAAAAAATGGATAGAGTTTAATTTCAAATCAAGTCTATTTTCAATTTGTTCAAAGCATTTTTTTCCTTTTTCAATTTCAACCTACCATATTTCGAATAATCTCCGATAACCCCATATTTGAGAACTTCACTCTAGACTAACTATATTTAAATTTTTTCACAATTTTATCTTGATCCTATGTATATCTATCTATCTATTTGTCAATTATATAAGGGATATGAGAGTTGTTTGGTGTCTAAATTATTTTTTTAAAATGTCTCATTATATATTTTTGTATCCTCTATTTTATCTAATTTATAAAATATGAGAGTAGTTACGTTCAAATTATTTTCTAAAATGCTCTTTATTATTAAATATTTTGTTATTTACTATTTTCTAATTTCAAATTTATTATTATTACCATATTTATATATTAAAAAGGTGTATTAATAAACATGTTATTATGAGGCTCATTTTTTTAATATGAATTTTGTTGGTGAGATACACACTGAAATGGGTTAAAGGTGTGTAATTGCATATGGATGAGGCACGCAAAGAGGGCAGGTCCAACATGCAGGACATGTATTGCTATGTGTCATACGTTGATTGAATATCATTTTAACACAGGTCACATGTTGAGTGTTTCCTAATTTATTCAAAAAATCTGCTTATAAATATGAAGTTTTTTACCATTTTACTTCATTGCGAGGAGAGTTATTTTAGTGTGTTGGTGGTATAATAGAGGGTATCGCAAATATACTAGTATATTATAATAGTGAGATTATGCGAAATACACATGTGGGTGTGAGCTTTGCGTATGAGAATGTTTTTATTTGTGATTTTATGCACTACGATGTTTGTGGAGCTACAATACGGTCTTGGTCAAAGTATAGAAAGTGATATCTTAAAGAGGGTGAGAAATATTCTGTACAGAAATTCTGTTATCGTATTTCACAGTCTAATATAATTTGATATTATGCCTATTATTGATGAAGCAAGTATGCATCATGTGTTTCATATTCACTAAAAATATCGCATTGCAAGTATAGTTCTAAACCAACAGTTAAACATCAATCAATATCTAAATTGTTTGTCACAGATACAAACCCAATAAAATTAACCGAAGTATTTAAACCTCGGGTCTCTCTCAAGGAATCGCAGAGAAGTGCGCTTCTAATTGGTTATGAAAAAGTATTTTTGGCATTTTTGTGATAAGAGACAAGTAATGTAAATAATAAGAAAATAAAATAACAACTAAGAAAAGTCCTAGCAAGGATTGAGAATTGAAATTCCTATCCTCATTATCATTATCAATTGCGATGGTAATTGCCGTTTGCTCTCACTTAGTTAATCTCTAACAATGAAGAAAAGTCAAGTGAGCAAAATAAATTTAAGTTCACAAGTCCTAATCAAAGACTAGATTTAGTGAAGTCTAAGCCAACTAGCAATTTTCAATTACCATTCAACAAAAGACTTTTGATAACTCAAGAGTCTCTAAATAATCAATCCAAGTCAAGAGCATAAAAATCTAAATTAAAATCCACCCAAAACATTTTATCAAACACTTGGAAGGCATAAAATAAGAATATAAAAATTTAACAAGGAATATTAAATCAAGACAATCAATTGCAAGCATCAATGACTAAAAATTAAAGAGAGTAACAATAAACATAGAAAACATAAATTGCATTAAGAGAAATCAAATGTAACAAGAGCTCATAAACATAAAAATGGCGAAAAAAGGAAATTAACAAGAGAAGAAAATGAACTAAAGTGCTTAACAAATAAAAGTAAGGACAAAACTAAATTAAAGAAAGATTGAACCTGAACCTAAGGAGAAATTGAAAGAAGAAATGCTAAACCTACATCTAAACCTAGAGTTGTATGAATGAAAGTTGAATGAATGATTTCCCATTTTCAGCTCCACTCTGCAGCCTCTAATAAGTAATTTTGGGCCTGAAACGGGGTCAAAAGCAGCCAAGAAATTGCCTCCAGCGAGTTCTGTTAAGTGCAGCATGTGACGCTCTATCAGGCGTACGCGTTAGCCACGCGTACACGTCGTTGAACAATTCCTGGTCACGCATACGCGTCATCCACGTGTACGCGTCGCTTGCCTCTTGCATTGGTCACTCTGATCCTGCGACGTGCACGCATGAGCGATGGGTACGTGTCACTTAACTGCAAGGCAACTATGGCAAAAATGTATAAGTGTGAGAATAATGGATAAAATCTATTTAATTCAGTATAAAATAAACCGTAAAATAGTGGTTTATCAATCTCTCCACACTTAAAACGTCAGCATGTCCTCATGCTAAACTCAAGAGAAACCATAAGAGTGAAGAGGAATGTACTTATTAAATGCAACCTATCTATATGAATGCAACTACATGCAGAAATGATTCTACCTACTTGGTTAAAAGTAAATCAAATTCTCGAAGAACAAATATGAAATGGGTTCCACTAATTCAAATCATAAAATGAAGTACAAATAGACTTGCAAGAAGAAAGCTCGTGAAAGTCGGGAACAAAAAATCGAGCATCGAACCCTCATCGAAAGTGTATACACTCTAATCACTCAAGTGTTTAAGGTTCGATTCTCTCAATTCTCTACTAATCTTGCTTTCTAAGGCTTGCTCTTCTTCTACCAATCAACAAAAATTTAGTACACAAATACACATATCAAGAGGTCTTTTCAAGGGTTGTAATGGGCTTAGGGTCAAGGTAGGATTGTGTTTGGTTAAGTGGACTAAAATCTGAATCTTTGATTAACCCAAACTTCCAACCTAATTTGAGACAATCCATGTAATCAGAATATAGAATATAACGATCCATTAACTATATTTTCTACATATTCATGCATCAAAATTTTGAGTACAGTACATATGCATTGCTATCACCATTTACTTTGGGACATTTTGTCCCCTTTTATTATTTGCTCTTTTTTTTCTTTCTTTTTCTCTTTTTTTTTTAATTTTCTTTTCTTTTATTTTTCTCAATGTATATGATTAAGGTGCTGAATGCAAGAATATGTGCTCAACATTCTTTTCACATTTTCACAAGAATATACAATACCCAATTCTCAAATCAAATGTTCCCAAACCAATTTTTCCACACTTAAATTATGCACACTCACTAGTCTAAGCTAACCAAGGATTCAAATTAAGGACATTATTGTTTTCCACTTAGAGTTAGTGATGAGCTAAAGTAAAGAATAAATGGGGTTAAAAAGGCTTAACATTGGTTTGCAAGGGATAATGAAAGGGTAAGGCCATATGGGTATGTAAACTCAGTGAAACCAGGACCTCAATCATATAAGTGCATGCATACATCAAACAATGGAAATATAGAATCAAGCAGGACAAAGATCACAATTTTAGAGAGAACAACACACACCAAAACAAAATATATTGGTTGATAAAATGCAACCAATCAAATAGGTTCAAAAAGCTCACTGGGTTTGTGTGTTTGAGCTCTAAACCATGTTCCAAAATAAATTTCTTCAAATAAGTTCAATAAAAAATTCTAATTCAAATTAGTGAAATGCTCTAAAAATTTTCTTGGAAAAGAATTCATCACTTCAACTAAGTAGTATCTCAATGCAAGCAACTAACTACCATGCAATCTATCATGCAATGCAACAACTAACTAAGAAAGAAAATTAAACATTAGTGTTGAAAAGAAAGTAACTAACCCGCGGAAGTCAGTATCGACCTCCCCACACTTAAAGATTGCACCGTCCTCGGTGCATACAAAGATGTGCAAGTGGACGAGTTGCTATAACTGATGCGCTTTCTCCAAAGATTGTGCGGCAGAACTTGTTTGCTTGCCCTATTTAGAAGCATTCCATTTTTCTTCTTGGTGGCCATCCTGAAAGAGGAGAAAAAGGAAGAAGATTAACCCACAAACAAAGATATGTAAACAAATAAAAATATGGGTGGGCTAATGCCAAATAATAATAAAGTTCTCAATTACATGGTAGCTACAACATGTAAGTGAGAAGACAATGTAAGTAGAGGACATATCAACTAAATATCAAGCAAGTCAAGAAGCACCCAAAACAATGCAGGAAATATGTAACATTTGAGTAAGAAAATTTTAACACCAATGTGAAAACAGCAAATATAGAAAAGAAAGGGAGAAGAAACAACAATGTTAAAATGCCATGAATGCGAGTATGCAAATATAATAAATAAAAGAAAAGAAAGAGAATAAGGATGAGAAGGGAGGAGAAGAAAGTGAGAAAGGAGGAAGAAAGAATAAGAAATAAGAGAAAAAAGATGAAGAATGGAAAACAGGAAGCGACGCGTAAGCGTCGCCCACGCGCACGCGTCGGTAGCAGATTGAGGAGGTGACGCGTAAGCGTCGTCCACGCCTACGCGTGGAAAGCCAAAATTGCAAATGACGCGTACGCGTGGGTTCAGTTGTGCGCCTGACACCCCACCCGCACGGTTTCGGCACAACTCTCGGAAAAATGTACCAGAGAGCAACATCCAATATGACACGTGCGCGGCGTGGGACACCTTGTTTTTTTTGTTAAATGAAAAAACATGCTATGAAACTAATGTCAAACATTATTAAACAAGTAAAACCACAACTTAATCTGAATAAACCTAACTAAAATTGAAAATTCAACTTATTACCAATATAAATAAAAGATAAAATAGGAAGAATTTACCATGGTGGGGTGTCTCCCACCTAGCACATTTAGTTAAAGTCCTTAAGTTGGACATTTGGTGAGCTCTTTATCATTGTGGCATGTGCTTGAACTCATCTTGAAACTTCCACCAACGCTTGGACTTCCAATAAGCTCCAACATTTCCATGTGAATTCACCAAGCCTTGATGAAGTTCTTCACAAGTTTTGAGCTCCCAAAGTTGATTTTCTTGTATGACGGGATCCCAAATCTTGTTTCTACACCCGTCTTTAAGTTGATCATCATTGTTCCAAACGGGTGGCAAGTGATCTGAATTCTCACTGAGGCATCCCAACAACTTCTTAGACCCAATCAATTAAGAACTATTCCAACCATTGCACTTAGACCTTGAACATCCAACCATAGAAAACCTAGGATTGTGTTGCCAACCACTAACCATCTCCCTTTTACTCTTAAAACCACAAAGAGTTCTAAGTTTTCTATCCGTCTCAAGCAAACCGTATGCAAGAGAGAAATTAAAGCTTAAGGGGAAGAGATTTACCCACTTGAATGAAAGGGCGGATGGTGATGGCCTCGAGAGAGGTGTCTCCAATGGCGGCCTTGCCAATGTATGCTTTACTCTCTTGGACTCCTCTTTGATGATCTCCACCTCTTGACAAGCTTCTTTAACATTAACCTCTTCTTTAAGTCCAATGGAAGAGGATTCAATTGTAGATAAAAACTCAACAATTATTGAATCTATCTCATGATCAACCTTCTCAAAGTCTTCAACCATGATATGTCTTGGAGGTTGTACACTTTCCTCAACATCAAATTCAAACGTCCTGGAAGGAGGATGGTGAAGATGACTTCATAGCTAACTACGAAGGAATGAATAGTGATAGTAAAGATGACTTCATAGCTAACTACGAAGCTAATTACAAGAATGAGGATGGTGGCAGAGGAGGTGAGACAGTCATAGAAAATGTAATGGTTTCACTCACAGTCAGTCAACGATTTGATGCTTCACCTTTTGTGCGTAACTTGGATTTTGACACCATGCATTCAATGAAATTTGCTGGATATGCAAACATAATTTTGTGAGGAGTGAGTAATATATTTTAAAGTAAATAGCCATTTTGGCATCCAAAAGATTCAACTATTGACAAAATGAATCCCAATATTTGTTTTTGACAAAATGATCCCTAAAAAATATATTTTGTTTGATAAAGTGACCCAAATATTTAGTTAATGGTTTATTCATCTGGTCAATAGTTAAATTTTAAAGAAATTACTAATCTACCCCTGTCATCATCATCACCACCATCACTCCCATCCCACCCATTTGTTTTTCCTAATCTCATTCCTTTGTCACCACCTATGTCTGCACTCAACCTCACTTATTGCATCATTTTCACCGCCGTCACTCCCGGTCCACCTCTTTTCGTTGCCCTATTCCATTTCTCTGCCACCATCCCATTCTACCACCTTTACCCACTAGCATCTCCAACATCTTCATCCCCACTATTTAGGGGGTATTCACCCTAAATTTGAGCTGATAAATAAGCACAGCAAACAAAAACAAATAACATAAAATTAGAAATTGGTACCAGAAAGGGGAGAGCTAGAAAAAAGAACAACAACACCATAGAACTCGGAGAAGCAGACCGTGGGTCAGTCGTGAAATTGGCCAGACAAAGGCAACAATGCTTCGAGAAGACGAGAGATGGAAGAGAGGGTTCATTGTTTGAGAGAAAGGTGTTGTGGTTGGAAGGTGGTTTATATTGGTGAAAGTCTTGAGGTGCTGTATATAGAATTGGTGGTTCTTGGGAGTATTGGTGTTGGAATGGAAGGTGGCTCTAAGTAGGGTTCACATGGTCGTTGGTATGGTGGGTATGGGTTAGAATCATATGGAGGTGAATGGTGGTATGGGACTTGTGAGTAGGGTTGTTGAAAGCTATGTTGAGGACAATGAGGGTCACTACATCTATTAGGTTGGTAAGCATTAGGATTTGGATTGTACCCATAAGAAACCGGAGGAGGTTGTTGCCAAGAAGAGCATCCATATACTTGAGGCTTGGTGGACGAAATTGTGATCACTTGTATGTATTTATAAAAGATGTATACTCTGAGGGCATTGTTTATTTCCTTCACAATCTCGTTCAACTAACCAGCAAGTGTACTGGGTCGTCCAAGTAATAACCTTACGTGAGTAAGGGTCGAATCCACAGAGATTGTTGGTATGAAGCAAGCTATGGTCACCTTGCAAATCTCAGTTAGGCAGATTAAACATGATACTTGATTAGATTCAAAATAAAATAATAAAAAGGAATAATAAAAGGGATAGAAGACTTATGCAGATTCATTGGTAGGAATTTCAGATAAGCGGATGGAGATGCTGTAGAGCTCTTGGACGCCTGCTCTCCTACTCCTTCTACTCAATCCTTCTTACTCCTTTCCATGGCAAGCTTTGTATAGGGGTTCACCATCAACTGTGGCTACTTTCATTCCTCACGGGGAAATAACCTGTGTGGCTGTCACTCGCACAGCTAACCAGTCTGGAGGCATCACCCATGGCTGATAGCTACATCCCATCCTCGCAGTGAAAACTATGCAACGCACTCTGTCACAGTACGGCTAATCACCGGTTGGTTCCCGCTCCTACTGGAATAGAATCCCTCTTTTGCGTCTGTCACCAACGCCCAGCAGGTTAAAGTTTGAAGCACGTCACGGTCATTCATGATCGGAATCCTACTCGGAACACCACAGACAAGGTTGGACTTTCCGGACTCCCAGGATCCTACTCGGAACACCACAGACAAGGTTGGACTTTTCGGATCCAGATGAATGCCGCCAACTATCTAACTTATACCACGAAGATTCTGTTGGGGAATCTAAGAGATACGCATTCAAGCTCTGTTGCATGTAGGACGTAAGTGGTTGTCAATCACTCGCGTTCATAATTGAGAATGATAATGAGGGTAATCTGACTCATCACATTCATCATGTTCTTGGGTACGAATGAATATCTTGGAATAAGAATAAAAGAGAATTGAATAAAAGATAATAGAATTGCATTAATACTTGAGGTACAGCAGAGCTCCACACCCTTAATCTATGGTGTGCAGAAACTCCACCGTTGAAAATACATAAGCAAAGAGTTCAGGCATGGCCGAATGGCCAGCCCTCTCTAACGTGATCACAGGATCAAAATACAATCCAGGATGTCTAATACAATAGATAAATGTCCTATATATACTAGACTAGCTACTAGGGTTTACATGAGTAAGTAATTGATGCATAAATCCACTTCCGGGGCCCACTTGGTGTGTGCTTGGGCTGAGCTTGATGAATTCACGTGTAGAGGCATTTCTTGGCGTCAAACTTCAGGTTATGACGTGTTTTGGGCGTTTGACTCCGGATCATGACGTTTTTCTGGCGTTTAACTCCAGACAGCAGCGTGTACTTGGCGTTCAACGCCAAGTTACGTCGTCATTCTTCGAATAAAGTATGGACTATTATATATTG
The DNA here is from genome assembly GCF_003086295.3 of Arachis hypogaea. Classification (NCBI taxonomy): domain Eukaryota; kingdom Viridiplantae; phylum Streptophyta; class Magnoliopsida; order Fabales; family Fabaceae; genus Arachis; species Arachis hypogaea. The sequence goes on along the minus strand of NC_092039.1, from coordinate 32,302,287 downwards.
CTGGAAAGCTCTGGATGTCTACTTTCCAACGCCGTTGAGAGCGCGCCAATTGGAGTTCTGTAGCTCCAGAAAATCCATTTCGAGTGCAGGGAGGTCAGAATCCAACAGCATCAGCAGTCCTTTTGTCAGCCTTCTTCAGAGTTTTGCTCAAATCCCTCAATTTCAGTCAGAATTTACCTGAAATCACAGAAAAGCACACAAACTCATAGTAAAGTCCAGAAATGTGAATTTAACATAAAAACTAGTGAAAACATCCCTAAAAGTAGCTTAAACTTACTAAAAACTATATGAAAACAATGCCAAAAAGCGTATAAATTATCCGCTCATCACAACACCAAACTTAAATTGTTGCTTGTCCCCAAGCAACTGAAAATCAAATAGGATAAAAAGAAGAGAATATACTATAAAGTCCAAAATATCAATGAATATTAATTTAATTAGATGAGCGGGACTTGTAGATTTTTGCTTCTGAACAGTTTTGGCATCTCACTTTTTCCTTTGAAGTTTAGAGTGATTGGCTTCTCTAGGAACTTAGAATTTCGGATAGTGTTATTGACTCTCCTAGTTAAGCATGTTGATTCTTGAACACAGCTACTTATGAGTCTTGGCCGTGGCCCTAAGCACTTTGTCTTCCAGTATTACCACCGGATACACAAATGCCACAGACACATAACTGGGTGAACCTTTTCAGATTGTGACTCAGCTTTGCTAAAGTCCCCAGTTAGTGGTGTCCAGAGCTCTTAAGCACACTCTTTTGCTTTGGATCACGACTTTAACCACTCAGTCTCAAGCTTTTCACTTGGACCTTCATGACACAAGCACATGGTTAGGGACAGCTTGATTTAGCCGCTTAGGCCTGGATTTTATTTCCTTGGGCCCTCCTATCCATTGATGCTCAAAGCCTTGGATCCTTGCTACCCTTGCCTTTTGGTTTTAAGGGCTATTGGCTTTTTCTGCTTGCTTTTTCTTTCTATTTTTTTTTTCGCCACTTTTTTTTTTTCACTGCTTTTTCTTGCTTCAAGAATCAATTCATGAATTTTTCAGTTCATCAATAACATTTCTCTTTGTTCATCATTCTTTCAAGAGCCAACAATTTTAACACTCATAAACAACAAGATCAAAAATATGCACTGTTCAAGCATTCATTCAGAAAACAAAAATTATTGCCACCACATCAATATAATTAAATTAAATTCACTAATAATTTCGAAAATTATGTACTTCTTGTTCTTTTGAATTAAAACATTTTTCTTTTAAGAGAGGTGAAAGACTAATGGATTTTATTCATAGCTTTAAGGCATGGTTTACACACTAATGATCATGAAGTAGAAACACAAAAAACATAGACAAACATAACACTTAAAAACCGAAAACAGAAAGAAAATAAAGAACAAGGAATGAATCCACCTCTTAGTGGCGTCTTCTTCTTGAAGGACCAATGATGTTCTTTAACTCTTCTATGTCCCTTCCTTGCCTTTGTTGCTCCTCTCTCATAGCTCTTTGATCTTCTCTTATTTCTTGGAGAGTGAGGGCGTGTTCATGGTGTTCCACCCTTAGTTGTTCCACGTTTTGGCTCAAGTCTTCTAAGGAGGTACTGAGTTGCTCCCAATAGTTGTTGGGAGGAAAGTGCATTCCATGAGGTATTTGTTGATGAACTTCCTCATGTTCTCCTTGGGGGCCGTGAGGGACTTCCCTTGTTTGCTCCATCCTTTTCTTGGTGATGGGCTTGTCTTCTTCAATGGAGACATCTCCATCTATGATAGCTCCAGCTGAATAACATAGATGGCATATGAGGTGGGGGAAGGCTAGCCGTGCCATGTATGAAGGCTTGTCAGCTATTTTGTAGAGTTCATTGGCTATGACTTCATGAACCTCTACTTCCTCTCCAATCATGATGCTATGAATCATGATTGCCCGATCCACAGTAACTTCAGATCGGTTGCTTGTAGGGATGATGGATCTTTGGATGAACTCCAGCCATCCTCTAGCTACAGGCTTGAGGTCCAGTCTTCTTAGTTGGACTGGTTTGCCTTTGGAGTCTACTCTCCATTGGGCGCCTTCCACACAAATATCCATTAGGACTTGGTCCAACCTTTGATTGAAGTTGACCCTCCTTGTGTAGGGGCGTTCATCACCTTGCATCATGGGTAAATGAAACGCCAGCCTCACATTTTCCGGACTGAAATCTAAGTATTTCCCCCGAACCATTGTGATATAGTTCTTTGGATTCGGGTTCATACTTTGATCATGGTTCCTAGTGATCCATGCATTAGCATAGAATTCTTGAACCATCAATAATCCGACTTGTTGCATGGGGTTGGTTACGACTTCCCACCCTCTTCTTTGGATCTCATGTCGGATTTCCGGATACTCATTCTTTTTGAGTTTGAAGGGGACCTCAGGGATCACCCTCTTCTTTGCCACAACATCATAGAAGTGGTCTTGGTGGCTCTTGGAGATGAATCTCTCCTTTTCCCATGATTCGGAAGTGGAAGCTTTTGCCTTCCCTTTTCCTTTTCTTGAGGAAACTCCGGTCTTGGGTGCCATTGATGGTGAATGAAAAATAAAAAGCTAGGCTTTTTACCACACCAAACTTAAAATTTGCTCGTCCTCGAGCAAAAAGAAAAGAAGAGTAGTAGAAGAAGAAGAAGAGAATTTGGAAGAGAGGGAGAGAAGTGGGTTCAGCTATGTGAGAGAAGAGTGGGTAGTGTTGTGTGAAAATGAAGAAGAAAAGGGAGGTATTTATAGGGAGGGGGGGAGGGTTAGGTTTCGGCCATTTTGCGTGGGAATGGGTGGGAAATTGAATTTGAATGTAATGGGGGTAGGTGGGGTTTATGGGGAAGAGGAGGTTGATGTGAATGGTGCATGGGGTAATTGGGAAGAGAAATTGAGAATGAGATTTGGATTAGGAGAGTGTGAATAGGATTAAAAGAAAAGGTAGATGGGGATCCTGTGGGGTCCACAGGTCCTGAGGTGGGGATCCTGTGGGGTCCACAGGTCCTGAGGTGAAAAGAAATACCATTCCTTCACCCTATAGGCGTGTAAATTGCCTTCATGCACCATTCTGGCGTTCAAACGCCCATTGGTGCATGTTCTGGGCGTTAAACGCCCATGTGATGCTTGATTCTGGCGTTGAACGCCAGTTTCAAGCTTGTTTCTGGCGTTCAGCGCCAGATTGTCCTCTGTGTGCGCATCCTGGCGTTAAACGCCAGGATGTAGCTTGTTTTGGGCGTTCAACGCCAGAAAGATGCTCTGTTCTGGCGTTGAACGCCAGCCAGATGCATCTTCTGGGCGTTGAACGCCAGCCCGTGCGTCCTCCAGGGTGAAAAATTTTTTTCTTCTGTTTTTGACTCTGTTTTTAATTTTTTTTTTATTTTTTCGTGACTCCTCATGATCATGTACCTAATTAAACACAAAAATAACAAAGAAACAAAATAAAATAAAATTAGATAAATAAAATTGGGTTGCCTCCCAACAAGCGCTTCTTTAATGTCAATAGCTTGACAATGGCTCTCATGGAGCCACAGAGCAATCAAGTCAATGTTGTCTAGTCCCAACACCAAACTTAGAGTTTGGATATGGGGCTTGAACACCAAACTTAGAGTTTGGTTGTGGCTTCACAACACCAAACTTAGAGTTTGACTGTGTGGGCTCTTCTTGACCTTGAACTGAGAGAAGCTCTTCATGCTTACTCTCTTTTGTCACAGAGGGATTGCCATGTGCTTGAAACACAAGGTATTCTCCATTTAATTGAAGGACTAACTCTCCTCTGTTGACATCTATCACAGCTTCTGCTGTGGCTAGGAAAGGTCTTCCTAGGATGATGCATTCATCATCTTCCTTCCTAGTATCTAGGATTAGGAAATCAGCAGGGATGTAGAAGTCTTCAACTTTTACTACCACATCCTCTACTATTCCATGAGCTTCTCTCATGGATTTATCTTCCAATTGTAATGAGAACAAGGCAGGTTGTACCTCAATGATTCCTAGCTTCTCCATTACAGAGAGTGGCATAAGGTTTATCCCTGACCCAAGATCACACAGAGCTTTTTCAAAGCTCATGGTGCCAATGGTGCAAGGTATCAAGAACTTGCCAGGATCTTGTCTCTTTTGAGGTAGAGTTTCCTGAATCCAAGTATCCAAATCACTAATGAGCAAGGGAGGTTCACTTTCCCAAGTCTCATTACCAAATAGCTTGGCATTCAGTTTCATGATAGCTCCTAGATATTGAGCAACTTGCTCACTAGTCACATCTTCATCCTCTTCAGAGGATGAATAATAGTCAGAGCTCATGAATGGCAGAAGGAGATTTAATGGAATCTCTATGGTCTCTGTATGAGCCTCAGATTCCTCAGGATCCTTATTAGGAAGCTCCTTCTTGCTTGGAGGACGTCCCAGGAGGTCTTCCTCACTGGGATTTTCGTCCTCCTCCTCCTTTGTGCATTCGGCCATGTTGACTAAGTCAATGGCTTTGCACTCTCCTTTTGGATTTTCTTCTGTATTGCTTGGGAGAGTACTGGGAGGAGTTTCAATAACTTTCTTACTCAGCTGGCCTACTTGTGCCTCCAAATTTCTAATGGAAGATCTTGTTTCATTCATGAAACTGAAAGTGGCCTTTGACAGATCAGAGACTATATTGGTTAAATTAGAATTATTTTGTTCAGAGTTCTCTGTCTGTTGCTGAGAAGATGATGGATATGGCTTACTATTATTCAGCCTGTTGCGTCCACCATTGTTAAAACCTTGTTGAGGTTTTTGTTGATCCTTCCAGGAGAAATTTGGATGATTTCTCCATGATGGGTTATAGGTATTTCCATATGGTTCACCCAGATAATTAACCTCTGCCATGGCAGGGTTCTCAGGATCATAAGCTTCTTCAGAAGCTACCTCTCTAGTACTGTTGGATGCATGTTGCAATCCATTCAGATTTTGAGAGATCATGTTGACCTGTTGAGTCAACACCTTGTTCTGAGCCAGTATGGCATTCAGAGCATCAATTTCAAGAACTCCTTTCTTCTGAGGGACTCCATTATTCACGGAATTCCTCTCAGAGGTGTACATGAACTGGTTGTTAGCAACCATGTCAATGAGTTCTTGTGCCTCTTCAGGCGTTTTCTTCAGGTGAATAGATCCACCTGCAGAGTGGTCCAATGACATTTTCGAAAATTCAGATAGACCATAATAGAATATATCTAATAAGGTCCATTCTGAAAACATGTCAGATGGACATCTCTTGGTCAGCTGCTTGTATCTTTCCCAAGCTTCATAGAGGGATTCACCATCTTTTTGTTTGAAGGTTTGAACATCCACTCTCAGCTTGCTCAGCTTTTGAGGAGGGAAGAACTTATCTAAGAAAGCAGTGACCAGCTTATCCCAGGAGTCCAGGCTATCCTTAGGTTGTGAATCCAACCATATTCTAGCTCTGTCTCTTACAGCAAAAGGGAAAAGCATGAGTCTGTAGACTTCAGGATTAACTCCATTCGTCTTTACAGTATCACAGACTTGCAAGAATTCAGTTAAAAACTGATAAGGATCTTCAGATGGAAGTCCATAAAACTTGCAGTTTTGTTGCATTAATGCAACTAGTTGAGGCTTAAGCTCAAAGTTATTGGCTCCAATGGCAGGAATGGAGATGCTTCTTCCATCAAACTTGGATGTTGGCTTTGTGAAATCACCAAGCATTCTCCTTACATTATTATTATTATTTTCGGCCATCTCTTCCTCTTGTTCGAAATTTTCTAAAAGGTTGCCTCTGGATTGTTGTAATTTAGCTTCTCTTAATTTTTTCTTCAGAGTCCTTTCAGGTTCCGGATCAGCTTCAACAAGAGTGCCCTTTTCCTTGTTCCTGCTCATAAGAAAGAGAAGAAAACAAGAAAAGAAAAAGGAATCCTCTATGTCACAGTATAGAGATTCCCTTATGTTAGTAGAAGAAGAAAGGGGTAGAAGAATGAAGGAGGAGGTTCGGATTTGGATGAGGAGAGGTGAAGAGAAGTGTTAGTAATTAAATAATTAAATAGAATAAGAAAAGAAAAGAAGATTTTCGAAAATAATTTTGAAAAAGAGGTTAGTAATTTTCGAAAATTAAAGATAAGATGAGATTAAAATTAAAATTTAAAACAAAAAGAATTTTTGAAAAAGAGAGGGAGAATTTTCGAAAATTAGAGAGGGAAGAGTAGTTAGGTGGTTTTGAAAAAGATAAGAAACAAACAAAAAGTTGGTTAGTTGATTGAAAAAGATTTTGAAATCAATTTTTGAAAAAGATAAGAAGATAAGAAGTTAGATAAGATATTTTGAAATCAAATTTTGAAAAAGATAAGATAAAAGATAAAAAGATATATTTGAAAAAGATATTTGAAAAAGATTTAATTTTAAAATTGACTTAACTAACAAGAAACTACAAGATAAGATTCTAGAACTTAAAGATTGAACCTTTCTTAACAAGAAAGTAACAAACTTCAAATTTTTGAACCAATCACATTAATTGTTAGCTAATTTTTCGAAAATTTGATAAAAAAGATAAGAAAAAGATTTTGAAAATATTTTGAAAAATATTTTTGAAATTTTCAAAAATGCTAAAAAAAATGAAAAAAGATATGATTTTTGAAAAAGATTTTGAAAAGATAAGATTTTTAAAATTGAAATTTTGACTTGACTTGTAAGAGACAACTAATTTTAAAAATTTTTGACCAAGTCAACCCAAAATTTCGAAAATTTGGAGGAAAATAAGGAAAAGATATTTTTTGATTTTTTTGAATTTTTAATTATGAAAGAGAAAAACAACAAAAATATTCAATGCATGAAATTTTTAGATCAAAACAATGAATGCATGCAAGAATGCTATGAATGTCAAGATGAACACCAAGAACACTTTGAAGATCATGATGAACATCAAGAACATAATTTTGAAAAATTTTTGATGCAAAGAAAACATGCAAGACACCAAACTTAGAAATTTTTAATGCATGAAAAATATGAATGCAAAAATGCACATGAAAAACAACAAAAGACACAAAACAAGAAATCATCAAGATCAAACAAGAAGTCTTGTCAAGAACAACTTGAAGATCATGAAGAACACTATGAATGCATAAGATTTTCAAAAACAATGCAAGAAAAAATTTTAAAAGCATGCAATTGACACCAAACTTAAAAATTAACACAAGACTCAAACAAGAAACACAAAATATTTTTGATTTTTATGATTTTCTAATTTTTTTGTATTTTTATAATTTTTTTCGAAAAACATTTTTGGGAAAAACGAAAAATAAAAGAAAAATTTTTAAAAAAGATTTTTGAAAAGAAAATTACCTAATCTGAGCAACAAGATGAACCGTCAGTTGTCCATACTCGAACAATCCCCGGCAACGGCGCCAAAAACTTGGTGGACGAAATTGTGATCACTTGTATGTATTTATAAAAGATGTATACTCTGAGGGCATTGTTTATTTCCTTCACAATCTCGTTCAACTAACCAGCAAGTGTACTGGGTCGTCCAAGTAATAACCTTACGTGAGTAAGGGTCGAATCCACAGAGATTGTTGGTATGAAGCAAGCTATGGTCACCTTGCAAATCTCAGTTAGGCAGATTAAACATGATACTTGATTAGATTCAAAATAAAATAATAAAAAGGAATAATAAAAGGGATAGAAGACTTATGCAGATTCATTGGTAGGAATTTCAGATAAGCGGATGGAGATGCTGTAGAGCTCTTGGACGCCTGCTCTCCTACTCCTTCTACTCAATCCTTCTTACTCCTTTCCATGGCAAGCTTTGTATAGGGGTTCACCATCAACTGTGGCTACTTTCATTCCTCACGGGGAAATAACCTGTGCGGCTGTCACTCGCACAGCTAACCAGTCTGGAGGCATCACCCATGGCTGATAGCTACATCCCATCCTCGCAGTGAAAACTATGCAACGCACTCTGTCACAGTACGGCTAATCACCGGTTGGTTCCCGCTCCTACTGGAATAGAATCCCTCTTTTGCGTCTGTCACCAACGCCCAGCAGGTTAAAGTTTGAAGCACGTCACGGTCATTCATGATCGGAATCCTACTCGGAACACCACAGACAAGGTTGGACTTTCCGAACTCCCAGGATCCTACTCGGAACACCACAGACAAGGTTGGACTTTCCGGATCCAGATGAATGCCGCCAACTATCTAACTTATACCACGAAGATTCTGTTGGGGAATCTAAGAGATACGCATTCAAGCTCTGTTGCATGTAGGACGTAAGTGGTTGTCAATCACTCGCGTTCATAATTGAGAATGATAATGAGGGTAATCTGACTCATCACATTCATCATGTTCTTGGGTACGAATGAATATCTTGGAATAAGAATAAAAGAGAATTGAATAAAAGATAATAGAATTGCATTAATACTTGAGGTACAGCAGAGCTCCACACCCTTAATCTATGGTGTGCAGAAACTCCACCGTTGAAAATACATAAGCAAAGAGTTCAGGCATGGCCGAATGGCCAGCCCTCTCTAACGTGATCACAGGATCAAAATACAATCCAGGATGTCTAATACAATAGATAAATGTCCTATATATACTAGACTAGCTACTAGGGTTTACATGAGTAAGTAATTGATGCATAAATCCACTTCCGGGGCCCACTTGGTGTGTGCTTGGGCTGAGCTTGATGAATTCACGTGTAGAGGCATTTCTTGGCGTCAAACTTCAGGTTATGACGTGTTTTGGGCGTTTGACTCCGGATCATGACGTTTTTCTGGCGTTTAACTCCAGACAGCAGCGTGTACTTGGCGTTCAACGCCAAGTTACGTCGTCATTCTTCGAATAAAGTATGGACTATTATATATTGCTGGAAAGCTCTGGATGTCTACTTTCCAACGCCGTTGAGAGCGCGCCAATTGGAGTTCTGTAGCTCCAGAAAATCCATTTCGAGTGCAGGGAGGTCAGAATCCAACAGCATCAGCAGTCCTTTTGTCAGCCTTCTTCAGAGTTTTGCTCAAATCCCTCAATTTCAGTCAGAATTTACCTGAAATCACAGAAAAGCACACAAACTCATAGTAAAGTCCAGAAATGTGAATTTAACATAAAAACTAGTGAAAACATCCCTAAAAGTAGCTTAAACTTACTAAAAACTATATGAAAACAATGCCAAAAAGCGTATAAATTATCCGCTCATCACAACACCAAACTTAAATTGTTGCTTGTCCCCAAGCAACTGAAAATCAAATAGGATAAAAAGAAGAGAATATACTATAAAGTCCAAAATATCAATGAATATTAATTTAATTAGATGAGCGGGACTTGTAGATTTTTGCTTCTGAACAGTTTTGGCATCTCACTTTTTCCTTTGAAGTTTAGAGTGATTGGCTTCTCTAGGAACTTAGAATTTCGGATAGTGTTATTGACTCTCCTAGTTAAGCATGTTGATTCTTGAACACAGCTACTTATGAGTCTTGGCCGTGGCCCTAAGCACTTTGTCTTCCAGTATTACCACCGGATACACAAATGCCACAGACACATAACTGGGTGAACCTTTCAGATTGTGACTCAGCTTTGCTAAAGTCCCCAGTTAGTGGTGTCCAGAGCTCTTAAGCACACTCTTTTGCTTTGGATCACGACTTTAACCACTCAGTCTCAAGCTTTTCACTTGGACCTTCATGACACAAGCACATGGTTAGGGACAGCTTGATTTAGCCGCTTAGGCCTGGATTTTATTTCCTTGGGCCCTCCTATCCATTGATGCTCAAAGCCTTGGATCCTTGCTACCCTTGCCTTTTGGTTTTAAGGGCTATTGGCTTTTTCTGCTTGCTTTTTCTTTCTATTTTTTTTTTCGCCACTTTTTTTTTTTTCACTGCTTTTTCTTGCTTCAAGAATCAATTCATGAATTTTTCAGTTCATCAATAACATTTCTCTTTGTTCATCATTCTTTCAAGAGCCAACAATTTTAACACTCATAAACAACAAGATCAAAAATATGCACTGTTCAAGCATTCATTCAGAAAACAAAAATTATTGCCACCACATCAATATAATTAAATTAAATTCACTAATAATTTCGAAAATTATGTACTTCTTGTTCTTTTGAATTAAAACATTTTTCTTTTAAGAGAGGTGAAAGACTAATGGATTTTATTCATAGCTTTAAGGCATGGTTTACACACTAATGATCATGAAGTAGAAACACAAAAAACATAGACAAACATAACACTTAAAAACCGAAAACAGAAAGAAAATAAAGAACAAGGAATGAATCCACCTCTTAGTGGCGTCTTCTTCTTGAAGGACCAATGATGTTCTTTAACTCTTCTATGTCCCTTCCTTGCCTTTGTTGCTCCTCTCTCATAGCTCTTTGATCTTCTCTTATTTCTTGGAGAGTGAGGGCGTGTTCATGGTGTTCCACCCTTAGTTGTTCCACGTTTTGGCTCAAGTCTTCTAAGGAGGTACTGAGTTGCTCCCAATAGTTGTTGGGAGGAAAGTGCATTCCATGAGGTATTTGTTGATGAACTTCCTCATGTTCTCCTTGGGGGCCGTGAGGGACTTCCCTTGTTTGCTCCATCCTTTTCTTGGTGATGGGCTTGTCTTCTTCAATGGAGACATCTCCATCTATGATAGCTCCAGCTGAATAACATAGATGGCATATGAGGTGGGGGAAGGCTAGCCGTGCCATGTATGAAGGCTTGTCAGCTATTTTGTAGAGTTCATTGGCTATGACTTCATGAACCTCTACTTCCTCTCCAATCATGATGCTATGAATCATGATTGCCCGATCCACAGTAACTTCAGATCGGTTGCTTGTAGGGATGATGGATCTTTGGATGAACTCCAGCCATCCTCTAGCTACAGGCTTGAGGTCCAGTCTTCTTAGTTGGACTGGTTTGCCTTTGGAGTCTACTCTCCATTGGGCGCCTTCCACACAAATATCCATTAGGACTTGGTCCAACCTTTGATTGAAGTTGACCCTCCTTGTGTAGGGGCGTTCATCACCTTGCATCATGGGTAAATGAAACGCCAGCCTCACATTTTCCGGACTGAAATCTAAGTATTTCCCCCGAACCATTGTGATATAGTTCTTTGGATTCGGGTTCATACTTTGATCATGGTTCCTAGTGATCCATGCATTAGCATAGAATTCTTGAACCATCAATAATCCGACTTGTTGCATGGGGTTGGTTACGACTTCCCACCCTCTTCTTTGGATCTCATGTCGGATTTCCGGATACTCATTCTTTTTGAGTTTGAAGGGGACCTCAGGGATCACCCTCTTCTTTGCCACAACATCATAGAAGTGGTCTTGGTGGCTCTTGGAGATGAATCTCTCCTTTTCCCATGATTCGGAAGTGGAAGCTTTTGCCTTCCCTTTTCCTTTTCTTGAGGAAACTCCGGTCTTGGGTGCCATTGATGGTGAATGAAAAATAAAAGCTAGGCTTTTACCACACCAAACTTAAAATTTGCTCGTCCTCGAGCAAAAAGAAAAGAAGAGTAGTAGAAGAAGAAGAAGAGAATTTGGAAGAGAGGGAGAGAAGTGGGTTCAGCTATGTGAGAGAAGAGTGGGTAGTGTTGTGTGAAAATGAAGAAGAAAAGGGAGGTATTTATAGGGAGGGGGGGAGGGTTAGGTTTCGGCCATTTTGCGTGGGAATGGGTGGGAAATTGAATTTGAATGTAATGGGGGTAGGTGGGTTTATGGGGAAGAGGAGGTTGATGTGAATGGTGCATGGGGTAATTGGGAAGAGAAATTGAGAATGAGATTTGGATTAGGAGAGTGTGAATAGGATTAAAAGAAAAGGTAGATGGGGGATCCTGTGGGGTCCACAGGTCCTGAGGTGGGGATCCTGTGGGGTCCACAGGTCCTGAGGTGAAAAGAAATACCATTCCTTCACCCTATAGGCGTGTAAATTGCCTTCATGCACCATTCTGGCGTTCAAACGCCATTGGTGCATGTTCTGGGCGTTAAACGCCCATGTGATGCTTGATTCTGGCGTTGAACGCCAGTTTCAAGCTTGTTTCTGGCGTTCAGCGCCAGATTGTCCTCTGTGTGCGCATCCTGGCGTTAAACGCCAGGATGTAGCTTGTTTGGGCGTTCAACGCCAGAAAGATGCTCTGTTCTGGCGTTGAACGCCAGCCAGATGCATCTTCTGGGCGTTGAACGCCAGCCCGTGCGTCCTCCAGGGTGAAAAATTTTTTTCTTCTGTTTTTGACTCTGTTTTTAATTTTTTTTTTATTTTTTCGTGACTCCTCATGATCATGTACCTAATTAAACACAAAAATAACAAAGAAACAAAATAAAATAAAATTAGATAAATAAAATTGGGTTGCCTCCCAACAAGCGCTTCTTTAATGTCAATAGCTTGACAGTGGCTCTCATGGAGCCACAGAGCAATCAAGTCAATGTTGTCTAGTCCCAACACCAAACTTAGAGTTTGGATATGGGGCTTGAACACCAAACTTAGAGTTTGGTTGTGGCTTCACAACACCAAACTTAGAGTTTGACTGTGTGGGCTCTTCTTGACCTTGAACTGAGAGAAGCTCTTCATGCTTACTCTCTTTTGTCACAGAGGGATTGCCATGTGCTTGAAACACAAGGTATTCTCCATTTAATTGAAGGACTAACTCTCCTCTGTTGACATCTATCACAGCTTCTGCTGTGGCTAGGAAAGGTCTTCCTAGGATGATGCATTCATCATCTTCCTTCCTAGTATCTAGGATTAGGAAATCAGCAGGGATGTAGAAGTCTTCAACTTTTACTACCACATCCTCTACTATTCCATGAGCTTCTCTCATGGATTTATCTTCCAATTGTAATGAGAACAAGGCAGGTTGTACCTCAATGATTCCTAGCTTCTCCATTACAGAGAGTGGCATAAGGTTTATCCCTGACCCAAGATCACACAGAGCTTTTTCAAGCTCATGGTGCCAATGGTGCAAGGTATCAAGAACTTGCCAGGATCTTGTCTCTTTTGAGGTAGAGTTTCCTGAATCCAAGTATCCAAATCACTAATGAGCAAGGGAGGTTCACTTTCCCAAGTCTCATTACCAAATAGCTTGGCATTCAGTTTCATGATAGCTCCTAGATATTGAGCAACTTGCTCACTAGTCACATCTTCATCCTCTTCAGAGGATGAATAATAGTCAGAGCTCATGAATGGCAGAAGGAGATTTAATGGAATCTCTATGGTCTCTGTATGAGCCTCAGATTCCTCAGGATCCTTATTAGGAAGCTCCTTCTTGCTTGGAGGACGTCCCAGGAGGTCTTCCTCACTGGGATTTTCGTCCTCCTCCTCCTTTGTGCATTCGGCCATGTTGACTAAGTCAATGGCTTTGCACTCTCCTTTTGGATTTTCTTCTGTATTGCTTGGGAGAGTACTGGGAGGAGTTTCAATAACTTTCTTACTCAGCTGGCCTACTTGTGCCTCCAAATTTCTAATGGAAGATCTTGTTTCATTCATGAAACTGAAAGTGGCCTTTGACAGATCAGAGACTATATTGGTTAAATTAGAATTATTTTGTTCAGAGTTCTCTGTCTGTTGCTGAGAAGATGATGGATATGGCTTACTATTATTCAGCCTGTTGCGTCCACCATTGTTAAAACCTTGTTGAGGTTTTTGTTGATCCTTCCAGGAGAAATTTGGATGATTTCTCCATGATGGGTTATAGGTATTTCCATATGGTTCACCCAGATAATTAACCTCTGCCATGGCAGGGTTCTCAGGATCATAAGCTTCTTCAGAAGCTACCTCTCTAGTACTGTTGGATGCATGTTGCAATCCATTCAGATTTTGAGAGATCATGTTGACCTGTTGAGTCAACACCTTGTTCTGAGCCAGTATGGCATTCAGAGCATCAATTTCAAGAACTCCTTTCTTCTGAGGGACTCCATTATTCACGGAATTCCTCTCAGAGGTGTACATGAACTGGTTGTTAGCAACCATGTCAATGAGTTCTTGTGCCTCTTCAGGCGTTTTCTTCAGGTGAATAGATCCACCTGCAGAGTGGTCCAATGACATTTTCGAAAATTCAGATAGACCATAATAGAATATATCTAATAAGGTCCATTCTGAAAACATGTCAGATGGACATCTCTTGGTCAGCTGCTTGTATCTTTCCCAAGCTTCATAGAGGGATTCACCATCTTTTTGTTTGAAGGTTTGAACATCCACTCTCAGCTTGTCAGCTTTTGAGAGGGAAGAACTTATTAAGAAAGCAGTGACCAGCTTATCCAGAGTCAGCTACTTAGGTGTAATCCAACCATATTCTAGCTTGTCTCTTACACAAAAGAAAGAGAGTTGAGATCAGGATAACTCCATTCGTCTTTAAGATACAGACTGCAAGAATCAGTAAAAACTGATAAGGATTTCAGATGGAAGTCCATAAAACTGCAGTTTTGTTGCATAATGCAACTAGTTGAGGTTAGCTCAAAGTTATTGCTCCAAGGCAGGAATGAGATGCTTCTTCATCAAACTTGGATGTTGGCTTGTGAATCACAAGCATTCTCTTACATTATTATTTTATTTCGGCCATTCTTCCTCTTGTTGAATTTTCTAAAAGGTTGCCTCTGGATTGTTGTAATTTAGCTTCTCTTAAATTTTTCTTCAGAGTCCTTTCAGGTTCCGGATCAGCTTCAACAAGAGTGCCCTTTTCCTTGTTCCTGCTCATAAGAAAGAGAAGAAAACAAGAAAAGAAAAAGGAATCCTCTATGTCACAGTATAGAGATTCCCTTATGTTAGTAGAAGAAGAAAGGGGTAGAAGAATGAAGGAGGAGGTTCGGATTTGGATGAGGAGAGGTGAAGAGAAGTGTTAGTAATTAAATAATTAAATAGAATAAGAAAAGAAAAGAAGATTTTCGAAAATAATTTTGAAAAAGAGGTTAGTAATTTTCGAAATTAAAGATAAGATGAGATTAAAATTAAAATTTAAAAAAAAAGAATTTTTGAAAAAGAGAGGGAGAATTTCGAAAATTAGAGAGGGAAGAGTAGTTAGGTGGTTTTGAAAAAGATAAGAAACAAACAAAAGTTGGTTAGTTGATTGAAAAAGATTTGAAATCAATTTTTGAAAAAGATAAGAAGATAAGAAGTTAGATAAGATATTTTGAAATCAAATTTTGAAAAGATAGATAAAAGATAAAAAGATATATTTGAAAAGATATTTGAAAAAGATTTAATTTTAAATTGACTTAACTAACAAGAAACTACAAGAAAGATTCTAGAACTTAAAGATGAACCTTTCTTACAAGAAAGTAACAAACTTCAAATTTTTGAACCAATCACATTAATTGTTAGCTAATTTTTTCGAAAATTTGATAAAAAAGATAAGAAAAAGATTTTGAAATATTTTGAAAAATATTTTTGAAATTTTCAAAATGCTAAAAAAAATGAAAAAAGATATGATTTTTGAAAAAGATTTTGAAAAGATAAGATTTTTAAAATTGAAATTTTGACTTGACTTGTAAGAGACAACTAATTTTAAAAATTTTTGACCAAGTCAACCCAAATTTCGAAAATTTGGAGGAAAATAAGGAAAAGATATTTTTTGATTTTTTTGAATTTTTAATTATGAAAGAGAAAAACAACAAAAATATTCAATGCATGAAATTTTTAGATCAAAACATGAATGCATGCAAGAATGCTATGAATGTCAAGATGACACCAAGAACACTTTGAAGATCATGATGAACATCAAGACATAATTTTGAAAAATTTTTGATGCAAAGAAACATGCAAGACACCAAACTTAGAAATTTTTAATGCATGAAAAATATGAATGCAAAAATGCACATGAAAAACAACAAAAGACACAAAACAAGAAATCATCAAGATCAAACAAGAAGTTTGTCAAGAACAACTTGAAGATATGAAGAACACTATGAATGCATAGATTTCAAAACAATGCAAGAAAAATTTTAAAAGCATGCAATTGACACCAAACTTAAAAATTAACACAAGACTCAAACAAGAACAACAAAATATTTTTGATTTTTATGATTTTCTAATTTTTTTGTATTTTTATAATTTTTTTCGAAAAACTTTTTGGGAAAAAGAAAATAAAAGAAAAATTTTTAAAAAAGATTTTTGAAAAGAAAATTCCTAATCTGAGCAACAAGATGAACCGTCAGTTGTCCATACTCGAACAATCCCCGGCAACGGCGCCAAAAACTTGGTGGACGAAATTGTGATCACTTGTATGTATTTTATAAAAGATGTATACTCTGAGGGCATTGTTTATTTCCTTCACAATCTCGTTCAACTAACCAGCAAGTGTACTGGGTCGTCCCAAGTAATAACCTTACGTGAGTAAGGGTCGAATCCACAGAGATTGTTGGTATGAAGCAAGCTATGGTCACCTTGCAAATCTCAGTTAGGCAGATTAAACATGATATTGATTAGATTCAAAATAAAATAATAAAAAGGAATAATAAAAGGGATAGAAGACTTATGCAGATTCATTGGTAGGAATTTCAGATAAGCGGATGGAGATGCTGTAGAGCTCTTGGACGCCTGCTCTCCTACTCCTTCTACCAATCCTTCTTACTCCTTTCCATGGCAAGCTTTGTATAGGGGTTCACCATCAACTGTGGCTACTTTCATTCCTCACGGGGAAATAACCTGTGCGGCTGTCACTTCGCACAGCTAACCAGTCCTGGAGGCATCACCCATGGCTGATAGCTACATCCCATCCTCGCAGTGAAAACTATGCAACGCACTCTGTCACAGTACGGCTAATCACGGTTGGTTCCCGCTCCTACTGAATAGAATCCTCTTTTGCGTCTGTCACCAACGGCCCCAGCAGGTTAAAGTTTGAAGCACGTCACGGTCATTCATGATCGGAATCCTACTCGGAACACCACAGACCAGGTTTGGCTTTCCGAACTCCCAGGATCCTACTCGGAACACCACAGACAAGGTTGGACTTTCCGGATCCAGATGAATGCCGCCACTATCTAACTTATACCACGAAGATTCTGTTGGGGAATCTAAGAGATACGCATTCAAGCTCTGTTGCATGTAGGACGTAAGTGGTTGTCAATCACTCCGCCGTTCATAATTGAGAATGATAATGAGGGTAATCTGACTCATCACATTCCATCATGTTCTTGGGTACGAATGAATATCTGGGAATAAGAATAAAAGAGAATTGAATAAAAGATAATAGAATTGAATTAATACTTGAGGTACAGCAGAGCTCCACACCCTTAATCTATGGTGTGCAGAAACTCCACCGTTGAAAATACATAAGGCAAAGAGTTCGGCATGGCCGAATGGCCAGCCCTCTCTAACGTGATCACAGGATCAAAATAAATCCAGGATGTCTAATACAATAGATAAATGTCCTATATATACTAGACTAGCTACTAGGGTTTACATGAGTAAGTAATTGATGCATAAATCCACTTCCGGGGCCCACTTGGTGTGTGCTTGGCTGAGCTTGATGAATTCACGTGTAGAGGCATTTTTGGCGAACTTCAGGTTATGACGTGTTTTGGGCGTTTGACTCCGGATCATGACGTTTTTCTAGCGTTTAACTCCAACAGCAGGTGTACTTGGCGTTCAACGCCAAAGTTACGTCGTCATTCTTCGAATAAAGTATGGACTATTATATATTGCTGGAAGCTCTGGATGTCTACTTTCCAACGCCGTTGAGAGCGCGCCAATTGGAGTTCTGTAGCTCCAGAAAATCCATTTCGAGTGCCAGGGAGGTCAGAATCCAACAGCATCAGACAGTCCTTATTGTCAGCTTCTTCAGAGTTTTGCCAAATCCCTCAATTTCAGTCAGGAATTTACCTTGAAATCAGCAGGAAGAAGCACACAACTTCATAGTAAAGTCAGAAATGGTGAATTTAACATAAAAACTAGTGAAAACATCCCTAAAAGTAGCTTAAACTTACTAAAAACTATATGAAAACAATGCCAAAAAGCGTATAAATTAATCACGCTCATCAAGGCTCCTCCCACCTTTGATCTCTAAATCCTGATGTGACGATTATCGTCGGTTAGGAATTTCTACACAAATATTCTCCGTCGAAGTATAGTTCCCAACCAACAAACAACCTTCATCAAAGTTTAATTTTGGTTGTCACATAGTCCAACCCAATAAAAATAACCGAGAGTTAATTGTCTTCGGGGTCATTCTCCTCTTAGGTACATTCGTATAATCGGAATGCCTTAATGTATTTGGTTACGAGTTTCACAGGTTGGATTGATGGAGAAGTTGCAAAAGAATACTTTAAAAAGGCAAGAATTTATAATGACAATAAAG